>NC_086444.1:942907042-942927042 GCF_028390025.1 Pseudophryne corroboree | reverse complement strand
GTGTGTGTGTGTGTGTGTGTGTGTGTGTGTGTGTGTGTTTCTGTGTGTGTGTGTGCCCAGCGCTGGAGGGGTAAGTAGGAGTATGCTTGTGTTTCTGTGTGCGTGTGTTTCTGTGTGCATGTGTGTCCGGCGCTGGAGGGGTAAGCAGGAGTGTGTGTGTGTGTGTGTGTGTGTGTGTGTGCGTTTCTGTGTGCATGTTTGTCCGGCCCTGGAGGGGTAAGCAGGAGTGTGTGTGTGTGTGTTTGTGTGTGTGTGTGTGTGTGCCCAGCGCTGGAGGGGTAAGCAGGAGTATGCTTGTGTGCATGTGTGCGTGTGTTTCTGTGTGCATGTGTGTCCGGCGCTGGAGGGGTAAGCAGGAGTGTGTGTGTGTGTGTGTGTGTGTGTGTGTGTGTGTGTGTGTTTCTGTGTGTGTGTGTGCCCAGCGCTGGAGGGGTAATCAGGAGTATGCTTGTGTTTCTGTGTGCGTGTGTTTCTGTGTGCATGTTTGTCCGGCCCTGGAGGGGTAAGCAGGAGTGTGTGTGTGTGTGTGTGTGTGTGTGTGTGTGCGTGCGTTTCTGTGTGCATGTTTGTCCGGCCCTGGAGGGGTTAGCAGGAGTGTGTGTGTGTGTGTTTGTGTGTGTGTGTGTGTGTGTGTGCCCAGCGCTGGAGGGGTAAGCAGGAGTATGCTTGTGTTTCTGTGTGCGTGTGTTTCTGTGTGCATGTGTGTCCGGCGCTGGAGGGGTAAGCAGGAGTGTGTGTGTGTGTTTCTGTGTGTGTGTGTGTGTGTGTGTGTGTGCCCAGCGCTGGAGGGGTAAGCAGGAGTATGCTTGTGTTTCTGTGTGCGTGTGTTTCTGTGTGCATGTGTGTCCGGCGCTGGAGGGGTAAGCAGGAGTATGCTTGTGTTTCTGTGTGTGTGTGTTTCTGTGTGCATGTGTGTCCAGCGCTGGAGGGGTAAGCAGGAGTGTGTGTGTGTGTGTGTGTGCGTGTGTGTGTGTGTGTGCGTGCGTTTCTGTGTGCATGTTTGTCCGGCCCTGGAGGGGTAAGCAGGAGTGTGTGTGTGTGTGTGTGTTTCTGTGTGTGTGTGTGTGTGTGTGTGTGTGTGTGCCCAGCGCTGGAGGGGTAAGCAGGAGTATGCTTGTGTTTCTGTGTGCATGTGTTTCTGTGTGCATGTGTGTCCGGCGCTGGAGGGGTAAGCAGGAGTGTGTGTGTGTGTGTGTGTGTGTGTGTGTGTGTGTGTTTCTGTGTGTGTGTGTGTGTGTGTGCCCAGCGCTGGAGGGGTAAGCAGGAGTATGCTTGTGTTTCTGTGTTTCTGTGTTTCTGTGTGCATGTGTGTCCGGCGCTGGAGGGGTAAGCAGGAGTGTGTGTGTGTGTGTGTGTGTGTGTGTGTGTGTGTGTGTGTGTGTGTGCGTTTCTGTGTGCATGTTTGTCCGGCCCTGGAGGGGTAAGCAGGAGTGTGTGTGTGTGTGTGTGTGTGTGTGTGTGTGTGTGTGTTTCTGTGTGTGTGTGTGTGTGTGTGTGTGTGTGTGTGTACAGAGCGCTGGAGGGGTAAGCAGGAGTATGCTTGTGTTTCTGTGTGCATGTGTTTCTGTGTGCATGTGTGTCCGGCGCTGGAGGGGTAAGCAGGAGTGTGTGTGTGTGTGTGTGTGTGTGTGTGTGTGTGTGTGTGTGTTTCTGTGTGTGTGTGTGTGTGTGTGTGTGTGTGTGCCCAGCGCTGGAGGGGTAAGCAGGAGTATGCTTGTGTTTCTGTGTGCGTGTGTTTCTGTGTGCATGTTTGTCCGGCCCTGGAGGGGTAAGCAGGAGTGTGTGTGTGTGTGTGTGTGTGTGTGTGTGTGCGTTTCTGTGTGCATGTTTGTCCGGCCCTGGAGGGGTAAGCAGGAGTGTGTGTGTGTGTGTGTGTGTGTGTGTGTGTGTGTGTTTCTGTGTGTGTGTGTGTGTGTGTGTGTGTGTGTGTGTGTGTGTACCCAGCGCTGGAGGGGTAAGCAGGAGTATGCTTGTGTTTCTGTGTGCGTGTGTTTCTGTGTGCATATGTGTCCGGCGCTGGAGGGGTAAGCAGGAGTATGCTTGTGTTTCTGTGTGCGTGTGTTTCTGTGTGCATGTGTGTCCGGCGCTTGAGGGGTAAGCAGGTGTGTGTGTGTGTGTGTGTGTGTGTGTGTGTGTGTGTGCCCAGCACTGGAGGGGTAAGCAGGAGTATGCTTGTGTTTCTGTGTGCGTGTGTTTCTGTGTGCATGTTTGTCCGGCCCTGGAGGGGTAACAGGAGTGTGTGTGTGTGTGTATTTCTGTGTGTGTGTGTGTGTGTGCGTGCGTTTCTGTGTGCATGTTTGTCCGGCCCTGGAGGGGTAAGCAGGAGTGTGTGTGTGTTTCTGTGTGTGTGTGTGTGTGCCCAGCGCTGGAGGGGTAAGCAGGAGTATGCTTGTGTTTCTGTGTGCGTGTGTTTCTGTGTGCATGTGTGTCCGGCGCTGGAGGGGTAAGCAGGAGTATGCTTGTGTTTCTGTGTGCGTGTGTTTCTGTGTGCATGTGTGTCCGGCGCTGGAGGGGTAAGCAGGAGTGTGTGTGTGTTTCTGTGTGCCCAGCGCTGGAGGGGTAAGCAGGAGTATGCTTGTGTTTCTGTGTGCGTGTGTTTCTGTGTGCATGTGTGTCCGGCGCTGGAGGGGTAAGCAGGAGTGTGTGTGTGTGTGTGTGTGTGTGTGTGTGTGTTTCTGTGTGTGTGTGTGTGTGTGTGTGTGTGTGCCCAGCACTGGAGGGGTAAGCAGGAGTATGCTTGTGTTTCTGTGTGCATGTGTTTCTGTGTGCATGTGTGCCCGGCGCTGGAGGGGTAAGCAGGAGTATGCTTGTGTTTCTGTGTGCGTGTGTTTCTGTGTGCATGTGTGTCCGGCGCTGGAGGGGTAAGCAGGTGTGTGTGTATGTGTGTGTGTGTTTCTGTGTGTGTGTGTGTGTGTGTGTGTGCCCAGCGCTGGAGGGGTAAGCAGGAGTATGCTTGTGTTTCTGTGTGCGTGTGTTTCTGTGTGCATGTGTGTCCGGCGCTTGAGGGGTAAGCAGGTGTGTGTGTGTGTGTGTGTGTGTGTGTGTGCCCAGCACTGGAGGGGTAAGCAGGAGTATGCTTGTGTTTCTGTGTGCGTGTGTTTCTGTGTGCATGTTTGTCCGGCCCTGGAGGGGTAAGCAGGAGTGTGTGTGTGTGTGTATGTGTGTTTCTGTGTGTGTGTGTGTGTGCGTGCGTTTCTGTGTGCATGTTTGTCCGGCCCTGGAGGGGTAAGCAGGAGTGTGTGTGTGTGTTTCTGTGTGTGTGTGTGTGTGTGCCCAGCGCTGGAGGGGTAAGCAGGAGTATGCTTGTGTTTCTGTGTGCGTGTGTTTCTGTGTGCATGTGTGTCCGGCGCTGGAGGGGTAAGCAGGAGTTTGCTTGTGTTTCTGTGTGCGTGTGTTTCTGTGTGCATGTGTGTCCGGCGCTGGAGGGGTAAGCAGGAGTGAGTGTGTGTGTGTGTGTGTGTGTGTGTTTCTGTGTGTGTGTGTGCCCAGCGCTGGAGGGGTAAGTAGGAGTATGCTAAAGTTTCTGTGTGCGTGTGTTTCTGTGTGCATGTGTGTCCGGCGCTGGAGGGGTAAGCAGGAGTGTGTGTGTGTGTGTGTGTGTGTGTGTGTGTGTGTGTGTGTGTGCGTTTCTGTGTGCATGTTTGTCCGGCCCTGGAGGGGTAAGCAGGAGTGTGTGTGTGTGTGTGTGTGTGTGTGTGTGTTTGTGTGTGTGTGTGTGTGTGTGTGTGCCCAGCGCTGGAGGGGTAAGCAGGAGTATGCTTGTGTTTCTGTGTGCGTGTGTTTCTGTGTGCATGTGTGTCCGGCGCTGGAGGGGTAAGCAGGAGTGTGTGTGTGTGTGTGTGTGTGTGTGTTTCTGTGTGTGTGTGTGTGCCCAGCGCTGGAGGGGTAAGGAGGAGTATGCTTGTGTTTCTGTATGCGTGTGTTTCTGTGTGCATGTGTGTCCGGCGCTGGAGGGGTAAGCAGGAGTGTGTGTGTGTGTGTGTGTGTGTGTGTGTGTGTGTGTTTCTGTGTGTGTGTGTGTGTGTGTGTGTGTGCCCAGTGCTGGAGGGGTAAGCAGGAGTATGCTTGTGTTTCTGTGTGCGTGTGTTTCTGTGTGCAAGTTTGTCCGGCCCTGGAGGGGTAAGCAGGAGTGTGTGTGTGTGTGTGTGTGTGTGTGTGTGTGTGTGTGTGTGTGTGTGTGTGTGTGTGTGCGTTTCTGTGTGCATGTTTGTCCGGCCCTGGAGGGGTAAGCAGGAGTGTGTGTGTGTGTGTGTTTCTGTGTGTGTGTGTGTGTGTGTGTGTGTGTGTGTGTGCCCAGCGCTGGAGGGGTAAGCAGGAGTATGCTTGTGTTTCTGTGTGCGTGTGTTTCTGTGTGCATGTGTGTCCGGCGCTGGAGGGGTAAGCAGGAGTATGCTTGTGTTTCTGTGTGCGTGTGTTTCTGTGTGCATGTGTGTCCGGCGCTGAAGGGGTAAGCAGGAGTGTGTGTGTGTGTGTGTGTGTGTGTGTGTGTGTTTCTGTGTGTGTGTGTGTGTGTGCCCAGCGCTGGAGGGGTAAGCAGGAGTATGCTTGTGGTTCTGTGTGCGTGTGTTTCTGTGTGCATGTGTGTCCGGCGCTGGAGGGGTAAGCAGGAGTGTGTGTGTGTGTGTGTGTTTCTGTGTGTGTGTGTGCCCAGCGCTGGAGGGGTAAGTAGGAGTATGATTGTGTTTCTGTGTGCGTGTGTTTCTGTGTGCATATGTGTCCGGCGCTGGAGGGGTAAGCAGGAGTGTGTGTGTGTTTCTGTGTGTGTGTGTGTGTGTGCCCAGCGCTGGAGGGGTAAGCAGGAGTATGCTTGTGTTTCTGTGTGCGTGTGTTTCTGTGTGCATATGTGTCCGGCGCTGGAGGGGTAAGCAGGAGTATGCTTGTGTTTCTGTGTGCGTGTGTTTCTGTGTGCATGTGTGTCCGGCGCTTGAGGGGTAAGCAGGTGTGTGTGTGTGTGTGTGTGTGTGTGCCCAGCACTGGAGGGGTAAGCAGGAGTATGCTTGTGTTTCTGTGTACGTGTGTTTCTGTGTGCATGTTTGTCCGGCCCTGGAGGGGTAAGCAGGAGTGTGTGTGTGTGTTTCTGTGTGTGTGTGTGTGTGTGTGTGCGTGCGTTTCTGTGTGCATGTTTGTCCGGCCCTGGAGGGGTAAACAGGAGTGTGTGTGTGTGTGTTTCTGTGTGTGTGTGTGTGTGTGTGTGCCCAGCGCTGGAGGGGTAAGCAGGAGTATGCTTGTGTTTCTGTGTGCGTGTGTTTCTGTGTGCATGTGTGTCCGGCGCTGGAGGGGTAAGCAGGAGTGTGTGTGTGTGTGCGTGTGTGTGTTTCTGTGTGTGTGTGTGTGTGTGTGTGTGCCCAGCGCTGGAGGGGTAAGTAGGAGTATGCTAATGTTTCTGTGTGCGTGTGTTTCTGTGTGCATGTGTGTCCGGCGCTGGAGGAGTAAGCAGGAGTGTGTGTGTGTGTGTGTGTGTGTGTGTGTGCGTTTCTGTGTGCATGTTTGTCCGGCCCTGGAGGGGTAAGCAGGAGTGTGTGTGTGTGTGTGTGTTTGTGTGTGTGTGTGTGTGTGCCCAGCACTGGAGGGGTAAGCAGGAGTATGCTTGTGTTTCTGTGTGCGTGTGTTTCTGTGTGCATGTGTGTCCGGCGCTGGAGGGGTAAGCAGGAGTGTGTGTGTGTGTGTGTGTGTGTGTGTGTTTCTGTGTGTGTGTGTGTGTGTGTGTGTGTGTGCCCAGCGCTGGAGGGGTAAGCAGGAGTATGCTTGTGTTTCTGTGTGCGTGTGTTTCTGTGTGCATGTGTGTCCGTCGCTGGAGGGGTAAGCAGGAGTGTGTGTGTGTGTGTGTGTGTGTGTGTGTGTGTGTGTGTGTGTGTGTGTGTGTGTGTGTGTGTGTGTTTCTGTGTGTGTGTGTGCCCAGTGCTGGAGGGGTAAGCAGGAGTATGCTTGTGTTTCTGTGTGCGTGTGTTTCTGTGTGCATGTTTGTCCGGCCCTATAGGGGTAAGCAGGAGTGTGTGTGTGTGTGTGTGTGTGTGTGTGTGTGTGTGTGTGTGTGTGCGTGCGTTTCTGTGTGCATGTTTGTCCGGCCCTGGAGGGGTTAGCAGGAGTGTGTGTGTTTCTGTGTGTGTGTGTGTGTGTGTGTGTGTGTGTGTGTGTGTGCCCAGCGCTGGAGGGGTAAGCAGGAGTATGCTTGTGTTTCTGTGTGCGTGTGTTTCTGTGTGCATGTGTGTCCGGCGCTGGAGGGGTAAGCAGGAGTGTGTGTGTGTGTGTGTGTTTCTGTGTGTGTGTGTGTGTGTGCCCAGCGCTGGAGGGGTAAGCAGGAGTATGCTTGTGTTTCTGTGTGCGTGTGTTTCTGTGTGCATGTGTGTCCGGCGCTGGAGGGGTAAGCAGGAGTATGCTTGTGTTTCTGTGTGTGTGTGTTTCTGTGTACATGTGTGTCCGGCGCTGGAGGGGTAAGCAGGAGTGTGTGTGTGTGTGTGTGTGTGTGCGTGTGTGTGCGTGCGTTTCTGTGTGCATGTGTGTCCGGCCCTGGAGGGGTAAGCAGGAGTGTGTGTGTGTGTGTGTGTGTGTGTGTGTTTCTGTGTGTGTGTGTGTGTGTGTGTGTGCCCAGCGCTGGAGGGGTAAGCAGGAGTATGCTTGTGTTTCTGTGTGCATGTGTTTCTGTGTGCATGTGTGTCCGGCGCTGGAGGGGTAAGCATGAGTGTGTGTGTGTGTGTGTGTGTGTGTGTTTCTGTGTGTGTGTGTGTGTGTGTGTGTGTGTGTGTGTGCCCAGCGCTGGAGGGGTAAGCAGGAGTATGCTTGTGTTTCTGTGTGCGTGTGTGCATGTGTGCATGTGTGTCCGGCGCTGGAGGGGTAAGCAGGTGTGTGTGTTTCTGTGTGTGTGTGTGTGTGTGTGTGTGTGTGTGTGTGTGTGTGCCCAGCGCTGGAGGGGTAAGCAGGAGTATGCTTGTGTTTCTGTGTGCGTGTGTTTCTGTGTTCATGTTTGTCCGGCCCTGGAGGGGTAAGCAGGAGTGTGTGTGTGTGTGTGTGTGTGTGTGTGTGTGTGCGTGCGTTTCTGTGTGCATGTTTGTCCGGCCCTGGAGGGGTAAGCAGGAGTGTGTGTGTGTGTGTGTGTGTGTGTGTGTGTGTGTGTGCCCAGCGCTGGAGGGGTAAGCAGGAGTATGCTTGTGTTTCTGTGTGCGTGTGTTTCTGTGTGCATATGTGTCCGGCGCTGGAGGGGTAAGCAGGAGTATGCTTGTGTTTCTGTGTGCGTGTGTTTCTGTGTGCATGTGTGTCCGGCGCTTGAGGGGTAAGCAGGTGTGTGTGTGTGTGTGTGTGTGTGTGTGTGTGTGCCCAGCACTGGAGGGGTAAGCAGGAGTATGCTTGTGTTTCTGTGTGCGTGTGTTTCTGTGTGCATGTTTGTCCGGCCCTGGAGGGGTAAGCAGGAGTGTGTGTGTGTGTGTGTGTGTGTTTCTGTGTGTGTGTGTGTGTGTGTGTGTGTGCGTGCGTTTCTGTGTGCATGTTTGTCCGGCCCTGGAGGGGTAAGCAGGAGTGTGTGTGTGTTTCTGTGTGTGTGTGTGTGTGTGTGTGTGCCCAGCGCTGGAGGGGTAAGCAGGAGTATGCTTGTGTTTCTGTGTGCGTGTGTTTCTGTGTGCATGTGTGTCCGGCGCTGGAGGGGTAAGCAGGAGTATGCTTGTGTTTCTGTGTGCGTGTGTTTCTGTGTGCATGTGTGTCCGGCGCTGGAGGGGTAAGCAGGAGTGTGTGTGTGTTTCTGTGTGTTTCTGTGTGTGTGTGTGTGCCCAGCGCTGGAGGGGTAAGCAGGAGTATGCTTGTGTTTCTGTGTGCGTGTGTTTCTGTGTGCATGTGTGTCCGGCGCTGGAGGGGTAAGCAGGAGTGTGTGTGTGTGTGTGTGTGTGTGTGTGTGTGTGTGTGTTTCTGTGTGTGTGTGTGTGTGTGCCCAGCACTGGAGGGGTAAGCAGTGATAAAGCTAAATATTTATCTTATATAAAACCCTTTATGAGGTCTAAGAACACTGTACGCTATTTACGTATGGAGTACCGTAAGGGTACGCTCGTTGCGTAACGATCGCTTAGCCGTGGTCGAGACGCTCAAGCGTCACGTTCGCTCACGGCCGAGAGATCACTGGCAGGCACGCTATTGGCTGCCGACTAACGTAATGATTCGCTATAGCGTAGCGGACGCTCGGGACCACGAGGAGATCACCAGCGGCGCTGACGCTCACAATGTTAAACCTTTAAATCTAAACCATAAACAATGTAATATGCTGTAAAACCTTAGTGTAGAGATAGGGTGTATATGCAACACAGTGTAACCTTATTAACTTAAAAGCTGTTTGAGCGTCACCGACGCTCTGTGAATACTTAACACTATAAGAAATACACAGATACCGAGCTTAGGGTCCAACACCTAATATATATATTGGCCCTCATTCCGAGTTGATCGGTCGCAAGGCGAATTTAGCAGAGTTACACACGCTAAGCCGCCGCCTACTGGGAGTGAATCTTAGCTTCTTAAAATTGCGACCGATGTATTCGCAATATTGCGATTACTAACTACTTAGCAGTTTCAGAGTAGCTTCAGACTTACTCTGCCTGTGCGATCATTTCAGTGCTTGTCGTTCCTGGTTTGACGTCACAAACACACCCAGCGTTCGCCCAGGCACTCCCACCGTTTCCCCGGCCACTCCTGCGTTTTTTCCGGAAACGGTAGCGTTTTCAGCCACACGCCCCTGAAACGCCGTGTTTCCGTCCAGTAACACCCATTTCCTGTCAATCACATTACGATCGCCGGAGCGAAGAAAAAGCCGTGAGTAAAATTACTTTCTTCATAGTAAAGTTACTTGGCGCAGTCGCAGTGCGAACATTGCGCATGCGTACTAAGCGGATTTTCACTGCGATGCGATGAAAAATACCGAGCGAACAACTCGGAATGAGGGCCATTATGAATGTTATACTTGCAAAAGAATTAATACAATACAAGTCATACACTACAATATAACATAGACTACCTAACCAGATAACTACACAGGAAATACAATACAATACTATTACGTTTAGGAGAGTACGAGAGAAAGAAGAGAAGAGAGAGAGAGAGAGAAATGGCCCATAACAACAAGAAAGACAATATGATTGCGGAGAAAACTTACGCACAAAGGAAACGATCGCATGCGCCTCTGGACATCCAGCTCCCGATTTTCAGCAATGATAACCGTTGAAGAGTGAGAGCTGGATGTGATCGGCTTGTCTATTTATGCCCCACACACAATACAATTCAATGGTCCCTACAATCTCATTGTTCATTGGACACAGGAATTCCTCCTCGCATTATAACAAAAGGTCATAGGTTGATTCATACAGGTGGGCTGTGACGATTTCCAACTGCTCAGGTGGGTGGGCAACTAGGTTTCCCGCCGCATGGATAAGTAAGTGCAAATACAGTAAATGTTCATAAACTTCTTATGTCCATAACTATTTGCACGAGCGATTAATCCGCTTCAAACCAACACCGGAATATTGCTAATTAAATACTCTTCCGATGGGTACTAAACACCACTGTATTACTCCTGTCTGACCCTTCGTATCAAACAAAGAGGGATTTCTCTGTTCATGAACATTCTACATTAACCAAACTTTCAGAATCTATCAAAGGGACCATGATCTACAAAATACATTATATAGTGGAAATATGTAACGATTGGGTCGCACGCTACGAACACATGAACTCTACCGTAAATGCACATACCGCGCGCCCGCGGGTGCCCGCAACAGCGAGTATGCGCACGCACGGGAGAGTGCACGCATGCGCAGCGCAGACCTGTGTGAGGTGCAAATATGGCAGTGTGCATAGAGATATTTTTATGACTTTGACAGTCCACCCTTTGGCAGTCAACAATAACTGCCACTTCCTAAAACATTTCAAAAAGAGAAAAATATATGTCAGGGGTTAATACATTTACATGGTTGGGTAGGGGAGGAGAGGAGAAGGTAGGAAAAGGGTATGACCTAGTGTGATAGCAGAAGCATGTGTGTATGAATCCGTGCTTGGGGGTCATGTATCATCGTGCCGTACGTGTTTTAAATCAAGCTTCGAGGCATTGCGAAGTATACATTTGAATTCCTTCTTATCCCGTGGTACGGGTCTGTGGATGGGCTGTCAAACTTTACCGAGCTCTTTTCGGATTTTGAACAAAATGGGGAGCACATTTTAGTTGATGATACATGAATGGGGGAATATGTGATTGCTGGTATCTGTGCCTGTATTCCCTATACTATGTGTGTAATTACCTGAAGGTTGTAGAGATGAAGAAAAGACATAATTACGGTAAATGCAGTGGTATTCTATGTCAGGTAAATGAACATTTGTCGGTTGAAGTCTTGTTCGGTGTCTGTTGAATGCAGTCTTCTTTGTGCTTTTGCCCATAAGGTGCGAGCAAAAGCTTTGTCAATGTCCATAGATTTACAAAAGTGTTGGGCTAGCGTAATTTTAAAATTTCTAGGGAAACTGGGGATCTATGGCAAAGTTCATCAAAAATCTGTGTATCAGGTTGTCAAAACTTCTTCTTTAATCCATCTGTTGTCTGTATATCGGCTCATCAAATTCCTCGTCCAAGTAGGTCTTTTTACCTTGGAGGAAAACGGAAAAACAGGTGAAAGAAACGGACCGTAGAAATCGCATTTTCATCACATCATTGTTTCTACATTTGGGTCATAAATCAAATCCATTGGAATTACAATTTCCTCACTCCTTAAACTCATCACCCTGGTACTTCGTTTACACTTCGTTAAAGCCTGACCGCATCTAAATATCAAGCCAATCGTTATGATAACACCTAAGATACATAGGAGAAACTTCCCTACATCCATTATGACTCCTTGAGCCCATTCTCCTAATCCGGAGAACCAATTTCGCGGGTTCAACCATGATACCCAACCAGTCAGCTCATTACTCACAGCAGCAAGGGTGAGATTGTGTCTCCTGCGAAATTCCCACTTCAGTTGGAGAATATCGTCCATCTTTTGGTCTATGACTTCGACCGGGTCCTCTGTACTATTTGTAATATATGTGCAACATTTCACGCCGTACTGCGTTGCCAGTGTGACACAATATCCACCTTTGCTTGTTGATTATGTTGTTCTCGGAAAACTACGCCTCCATCTCTGTCATCAGAACCCATTCCAGAACCTCTCTCGACCTCCATGGTACTCTTGCCGGAACAGACTGCTCTGGTCAACATCATGGTCAACAGGAAAATCCGGATCACAGTCTCTTGGGGCAAGTCCATCTTATAGGAGGAAATGAAGAAGAATGAGAAGGGGGAAAAATAATTTGATGGAGGGGGGGATGGGAAGTGGAGAAAAACAATAAAAGGGAACAGGGAATCGACAACTGCTTTTGATCTTGTGATTCTCATTGCTCAGGTGCCGCCTCAGTCCTCCTGGAACAGACACTCCAGAGATACAACTTCCTCTACCGTCTGTTCCTTATCACGGGACCTCTCTGGATCAGCAACCTTCTTACAATGGGACGAATGAACCCAAGTCTCTCTCTCGGCAACTTTCAATGCTGTAGTGCTAGTCAATAAGACTTGGTATGGTCCTTCCCATCTGTCAATAAGGCAACCTGAGCGTAGAAAATTCCGTATCATTACATAATCCCCAGGTTCAATGTCATGACAATTACTATCTGGTAAATCAGGAATCACCAACTTCAAATTATCATTTTGATTCCTTAGCTGTTTACTCATGCTAATCAAGTACTTTACAGTCACTTCATTGTTACACTTCAAATCATCCTGAGGGTTAATCATAACATGCGGTTGTCGACCAATCAAGATTTCAAAAGGAGACAGATTAAGAGGGGACCTGGGAGTGGTTCTGATGCTGTACAGTACAATGGGTAGAGCTTCTGGCCATGTCAATCCTGTCTCTGCCATAACTTTGCTCAGTTTATTTTTAATAGTGCTGTTCACTCTTTCTACCTTCGCACTCGCCTGTGGACGGTATGGAGTGTGCAGCTTGCTATCAATTCCCATCAACTTACACATTCCTTGAAAGACATCACCTGTGAAATGGGTACCCCTATCACTTTCAATTATTCTAGGGATACCATATCTACATACAAATTCCTGCACAATTTTCTTAGCAGTAAACATAGCGGTATTTGTGGCCGCAGGAAATGCTTCGACCCAATTTGAGAACACATCTATACAAACAAGTACATATTTCAAATTTCGACAAGGGGGTAATTGAATGAAGTCAATCTGTATTACCTGGAAAGGGCCGCCTGCAGGTGGGATATGAGATGGTTCTGTTGGTATTGCTTTTCCGATGTTCTTTCTCAAACAGGTAAGGCATGACATTGCTCTCTTACTTGCATGAGATGAAAATCCTGGGGCGCACCAATATGCTCTTACCAACTTGCACATTCCCTCCTTGCCCAGATGAGTCAGCCCGTGAGCTGCCTCAGCTAAACATGGGAGATATGCTCTGGGGGCCACCGGTTTACCTTGTCCATCCGTCCAGAGTCCTGAGGACTCCTGGCCATATCCCTTTGCCTTCCAGACTGCCTTTTCCTGTGTGGATCACAAATTTTGCATCTCACACAACTTCTAAATACCATCAGTTGTGTGGTGTCTGTCTGTCTGGGGGTACCAGCTGCTAACTTAGCTGCTTCATCTGCTCGGCTGTTACCAAGTGATACTGGGTCTTGGCTATATGTGTGTGCTTTACACTTGATAACAGCCACTCTGTCGGGTTCCTGTA
Source organism: Pseudophryne corroboree (assembly GCF_028390025.1). Taxonomy (NCBI): domain Eukaryota; kingdom Metazoa; phylum Chordata; class Amphibia; order Anura; family Myobatrachidae; genus Pseudophryne; species Pseudophryne corroboree. The sequence goes on along the minus strand of NC_086444.1, from coordinate 942,914,302 downwards.
TCGCTGTTAGAAGCCTTTTGATGTGAGCTGCATGCGCTACCGGTGTACCAGCTGCCGTCATGAAATTTCTGAGGCGCCATAGGGCTCCGAAATCATGGACTACCCCGAATGCGTATCTAGAGTCGGTGTAGATATTGGCTGATTTGCCCTTTGCCAATTCACATGTTCTGGTTAGGGCGACCAGTTCAGCAACCTGGGCTGAGTGAGGTGGGCCTAGCGGTTCCGCTTCTATGGTGCCTTGGTCATCTACGACTGCGTATCCAGTACACAAGTCTCCCGAGTCTGACTGTCTGTGACAACTACCGTCCGTGTAAAAAGTTAGATCTACATCTTCCAGTGGATTGTCACTGATGTCAGGCCTTGCGGTAAAATTTTGGGTCAAATATTCCATACAATCATGTGTGTCTTCCTTTGTGTTAAATTCTCCTTCCCCACCACTCTCATCCTCCACCCTTTGTGCCTGTCCAGGCACACCTGGGAGATATGTTGCAGGGTTTAATGCACTGCATCTCCTTATGGTGATGTTTACGGGGGCCATTAGTGCCAATTCCCATCTTGTAAACCGCGCTGATGAGACGTGCCTGGTTTGGGCAGAATTTAGCAAGGCTGACACTGCATGTGGTGTATGAATTGTGAGGTTGTGACCTAGCACTACATCTTCGCTTTTCGTTACTAGCAATGCTATCGCAGCAACGCTTCGCAAGCATGTGGGGAGGGATCGCGCTACCGTGTCTAGCTGAGCGCTGTAGTATGCTACCGGCCTGCTGGCATCACCGTGCTTTTGGGTTAAGACGCCTGCCGCGCAACCCGCACTTTCTGTTCCGTACAGCTCAAAGGGTTTCCCATAGTCTGGCATACCTAATGCTGGTGCCTGCGTTAGGCACTGTTTAAGTCTCTCAAATGCCATCTCGGACTCGTCTGTATGCGAAATCCGCTCAGGTTTGTTTGAGGAGACCATCTCCTGCAAAGGTAACGCTAGAATGGAAAACCCTGGGATCCAGTTACGGCAATACCCACACATTCCTAAAAATGTTCTGATCTGTTGCTGGGTTTGTGGCAGAGTCATGTCTCTAATTGCTTGAATTCTATCAGCGGTCAGGTGTCTCAGTCCTTGTGTTAGACAGTGTCCCAAATATTTTACCTTAGTTTGGCATAATTGCAACTTGTCTTTGGAAACCTTGTGTCTTGTGTCTGAAAGATGAAACAGGAGCTGTTTCGTATCCTTCAGGGATGCTTCCAATGAATCAGAACACAGTAGTAGATCATCCACGTACTGTATTAATACTGATCCACTCTCTGGTTGGAAAGACTGTAAACAATCATGCAAAGCCTGGGAAAAGATACTTGGACTGTCTATGAAACCTTGTGGTAATCGAGTCCATGTGTATTGGACTCCTCTGTATGTGAATGCAAACAAGTATTGGCTGTCAGGGTGCAGAGGTACCGAAAAGAAAGCGGAGCAGAGGTCAATAACAGTGAAAAATTTTGCAGTGGGAGGGATTTGCATAAGGATGACAGCTGGATTTGGCACTACGGGGAACTGACTCTCAACTATTTTGTTAATCCCCCTTAGATCCTGCACTAGCCGGTAACCCCTCCCCCCACTCTTTTTAACAGGGAAGATGGGACTATTGGCAGTGCTGGACGTTCTTACCAGAATGCCCTGTTGTAGCAAGCGCTCTATTACGGGATAAACTCCTAACTCCACCTCTGGCTTCAGAGGGTACTGTGGGATTTTTGGAGCTATCCTACCATCTTTTACTTGTACAACTACCGGAGCTACGTTTGCCATTAATCCAGTGTCCTGTCCATCTTTAGTCCAAAGTGACTCTGGTATCTGGGATGTCATTTCTTCTACTTGGGATGGAGTCCTATTTGTCATAATGGTATGTGACATTAATTTTGACGGGGAGTCTAACATGTCTTGCACTTCCTGAGCATGATTCTCAGGTATGTCCAAGAATACACCTTCAGGAGTACAATAAATGACGCACCCCATTTTGCACAATAAGTCTCTTCCCAGGAGATTAGTCGGTGCCGATGCAGCTAGCAAAAAGGAATGCTTGGTATGTAACGGCCCTACTGTAATCTCGGCTGGTTTGCTAACAGGGTAGTGCTGGACTACTCCCGTTACCCCTATGGCTGGAATTGTCTTACCAGTGGTTCTCATGCCCACTGTCGAATTTATCACTGATTTGGCCGCCCCTGTGTCTACAAGAAAGTTTAATGATTTACCAGCTACATTGATTGCAATTTCTGGTTCACTTCCAAGATTTGCAATCAATTTTACTGGCTGCAGATTACAGGTATGGCCACACCCCTATTGGGTATGGTGACCTCCCTGAATCCCGCTGGCAGCAACTGCTTGTGAAGGGGTTAAATGGGAACTACCAGTGGCTTGCCAGTCTCTGTTCGGGGGGTATCTTTTTGTTTCCCCTGTATGTGGCTCATAACTCCGTCTCTGCGGACCCTGCTCCCAATGTCGTGTGTCGTGTCGTTGTCTAGGGGGTTGATATGAGTTTTGTGAATTTTTCACTCTACAGTCTCGTGCCATGTGTCCCTGTCTATGACATGAAAAACAAGTTACCACATTTGACTTACCCACAGGGTTTGGTGATTTATACAAAGGCTGCCTTGTGGTCAGGGCCTGTATACTTACGGCCATTAACTTATCACCTTGGGACTCCCTGTGTCGGGTGATATTCCGGTCGTGATCAATAGCAGCCTCTCTCAAAGTAGCCACCGACAGACCTCGCCAACATGGTTGCGTGGTCTGTACTCTTGTCTTTAATGTCTCTTTTAACCCATCCATTAGTACAGATACTGCTACTTCTCGATGGTTTATGTTTGTTTTAATGTCCTCTATACCTGTGTACTTTACCATTTCTAGTAATGCCCTGTGAAAATATTCTGCAGCAGTTTCTGACTCTTTCTGTCTAATGGAGAAAATCTTGTTCCACTTAACTACTGCTGGGAAATACTCCTTTAACTGTAAACTTATTCTTTTTACGTTATCTTTGTTGTACACATCTGTAAGAGGTACATCCTGATCTAATCCACAGTCAGCCAAAAATTGAGCTGCGTCGACATTTGAGGGTAAACATGCCCTCGGCAATACCTGCCAGTCTTTGTTATTGGGCTCTAAAGTGTTCCCTAGGTCTTTGATGTATTTCTGACTGGCAACTAAGTCTTTCCTAGGGTCAGGGAACTCAGACACTATGGTTCTTAATTCCATTCGGGAAAATGGGCTGTACATGGCAATGTTCCTAACAGGTGTGATTCCTGTCGTGTCAGTTTTCCCATTTGGCACTGCTATTACCCTAACAGGATTAAGTCTACTAACATCACTCTGTGTAGGTTCTACAGCCTGTGGTGAAATGGTTTCAGCGTAGTGTATGGTGCCGTACTTACCTGTAGATACGACCTCACCTATCCCTCCGCTAGGGGCTTTTGTTACTAATCTCGTGGGTGGAGCCGTGCCTACTGTTGTCTCTGCTATGGTGGCTGCTAGAGAGAGCGCCGATATTGTTGCCGATTCGTCTTCTTGATCACACTCCTGGGGAAAGTTCAAAACAGGGTACAACTTGCACGGGTTAATACTTGCATTAGTTAACTTATTAACATTTACACAGTTGCTAAGTGTTTGTTTGTTACACCCTGGTGCGTCATTCTCCGCAACCAATTTCTCTCCTGATATGTATGGTGGCGGCGGGGCTGTCGCTATCAATTTCTTGATAGGATTAGATCCCGCCGCCAGAGCCAATCCTCTCTGTATTTCACCCTCCTGTTGCCATAACTGCAAATAATCATAATGTTGGATTCGTCTCTTTGTTGATTTAATGAGACATATCCTCCTCCTTAAATTTTGCAACACTTCTGATCTAAAGCTACCTACTCTTGGGAATTTCTCCCCGTCATGCACTGTCATTCTCTCCCATCCATCACATAAAACCTCTGTATGTGAGCCATATTTTTCACACATTACGTACCTTGCCGACCCGACTGGTCGGTTTACTGAATCAACCCGAACCGAGGTTGATCGCCCCCTTCCTGAACAATTGGCCCCCATAACTTGCAGGCGTTGCTTTCACCACCTCTGACCTTATTTCAGGGTCTTCAGCGAACCCTTACAAAAACCAAAATGTTCACGATAGGCTGACGGTGGCGGTTTACCGAGTACCCCACTCACTCGCCCACGCCGACCAATACGACCCACACACTGCCTTAGTGCTGGCGTACTCGACCCAGGGCCCCTATGAACCTCTATTTACTGGAACATGCGAGGGATATCCGCAGAACACTTACTCTTTCCAGTAACTATTGGTTGTTGGACAATTCCTGAGTGACCAGCGAACTTCCCTTCAGAAAATAAAAAATTACACAAATCACATCAGAGTGTACAAATAGTTTTATGACCGGGATCGTACACAAATGGTACTGGTCAGATTAACTAATGTACACAATTACGTGCGGTACAATCGTTCAGCACATAAGCAACTAATCTTATGTACTGAGCGACCAGTGGAATCGAAAATTTCGGCTGCGAATTCCTTCAGCCAGAGCTTTATTGGCCTATATGGGTTTTGCACCAACCCCCTGGGTTGTGCCCTTTTCTCTTTTATGGCAGACTTCTTAGTCTGCTGTACCTGGACCTCCCGGTCTGTAGTATGACCTCCTGGTCTACTATTCTCTACTGCTCAAATTTTATTTTTAACCAGAGATGCCTCCCTAGCCACCATGCACGTCACTTACATGTATGTACCTCTGCGAGAACTCGACTTCTTGTGGTTCAACCTGTAAAATTGTATAAACTTATATATACAAAACACTCACTCACCACACGTACTTTTTCTGCGCAGAAATTTTCTTTAGACCAGATGTGTTGTGAATTTGGAGAAGGATCTGTTAATCTAAATTTAGGATTTAAAATAGATTTGCGCTATTTATCGCCTGATGCGCTACTTATCGCCTGTTGCGCTACTTATCGCCTGTTGCGCTACTTATCGCCTGTTGCGCTACTTAAAAATCAACACTGTCATGTGACTTGAGTTACGTGGGCGTACCCAGACGCTCCGTTGCGTAATTTACGCTGCGTGCGTCGGCCTTGGCGTACGCGAGTCTCAGCCCTTTGTTAGAGACACGTGTACACAAAACCAATGTCCACCGCAACACAACTAACACTTTTATCAATGTAGATGATCCTCGATCGTCTACCGCGCAACACACCAATCTCTCCTTTTACCTTAGGTAGAGTTGCATGTGGGTTTTACACTTTAACTATGAAATAGCGACAAATCTCTCTTAGCACGTTTTATCAATTATAAAATGGCAAACAGGAGAGTGATATATGAAAATACACGAATGAAAAAAGAAATGCAGATATGTGCGTGTGTACGCAAGACAGAAATAAACAGTTTTAAAAGACACTAGCGTGTTGTTCTTACCTCCGGTTCCGGATTCCTTCAGCACCCTTTACTAAGCGAAGCAGACGCTTATCCAAACAGCACTACGAGGAATATGACCTCCCGCCCTTTGCTGCTGGATAATGTCTGCTGAAATTACCTAGCAGAGATATGTGAAGGAAAGGACGAGCCGCCAATTGATAAAGCTAAATATTTATCTTATATAAAACCCTTTATGAGGTCTAAGAACACTGTACGCTATTTACGTATGGAGTACCGTAAGGGTACGCTCGTTGCGTAACGATCGCTTAGCCGTGGTCGAGACACTCAAGCGTCACATTCGCTCACGGCCGAGAGATCACTGGCAGGCACGCTATTGGCTGCCGACTAACGTAATGATTCGCTATAGCATAGCGGACGCTCGGGACCACGAGGAGATCACCAGCGGCGCTGACGCTCACAATGTTAAACCTTTAAATCTAAACCATAAACAATGTAATATGCTGTAAAACCTTAGTGTAGAGATAGGGTGTATATGCAACACAGTGTAACCTTATTAACTTAAAAGCTGTTTGAGCGTCACCGACGCTCTGTGAATACTTAACACTATAAGAAATACACAGATACCGAGCTTAGGGTCCAACGCCTAATATATATATTATGAATGTTATACTTGCAAAAGAATTAATACAATACAAGTCATACACTACAATATAACATAGACTACCTAACCAGATAACTACACAGGAAATACAATACAATACTATTACGTTTAGGAGAGTACGAGAGAAAGAAGAGAAGAGAGAGAGAGAGAGAAATGGCCCATAACAACAAGAAAGACAATATGATTGCGGAGAAAACTTACGCACAAAGGAAACGATCGCATGCGCCTCTGGACATCCAGCTCCCGATTTTCAGCAATGATAACCGTTGAAGAGTGAGAGCTGGATGTGATCGGCTTGTCTATTTATGCCCCACACACAATACAATTCAATGGTCCCTACAATCTCATTGTTCATTGGACACAGGAATTCCTCCTCGCATTATAACAAAAGGTCATAGGTTGATTCATACAGGTGGGCTGTGACGATTTCCAACTGCTCAGGTGGGTGGGCAACTAGGTTTCCCGCCGCATGGATAAGTAAGTGCAAATACAGTAAATGTTCATAAACTTCTTATGTCCATAACTATTCGCACGAGCGATTAATCCGCTTCAAACCAACACCGGAATATTGCTAATTAAATACTCTTCCGATGGGTACTAAACACCACTGTATTACTCCTGTCTGACCCTTCGTATCAAACAAAGAGGGATTTCTCTGTTCATGAACATTCTACATTAACCAAACTTTCAGAATCTATCAAAGGGACCATGATCTACAAAATACATTATATAGTGGAAATATGTAACGATTGGGTCGCACGCTACGAACACATGAACTCTACCGTAAATGCACATACCGCGCGCCCGCAGGTGCCCGCAACAGCGAGTATGCGCACGCACGGGAGAGCGCACGCATGCGCAGCGCAGACCTGTGTGAGGTGCAAATATGGCAGTGTGCATAGAGATATTTTTATGACTTTGACAGCAGGAGTATGCTTGTGTTTCTGTGTGCATGTGTTTCTGTGTGCATGTGTGTCCGGCGCTGGAGGGGTAAGCAGGAGTATGCTTGTGTTTCTGTGTGCGTGTGTTTCTGTGTGCATGTGTGTCCGGCGCTGGAGGGGTAAGCAGGAGTGTGTGTGTGTGTGTGTGTGTGTGTGTGTGTGCGTGCGTTTCTGTGTGCATGTTTGTCCGGCCCTGGAGGGGTAAGCAGGAGTGTGTGTGTGTGTGTGTGTTTCTGTGTGTGTGTGTGTGTGT
>NC_086444.1:942902042-942904542 GCF_028390025.1 Pseudophryne corroboree | reverse complement strand
GTGTGTTTGTGTGTGTGTGTGTGTGTGTTTCTGTGTGTGTGTGTGCCCAGCGCTGGAGGGGTAAGCAGGAGTATGCTTGTGTTTCTGTGTGCGTGTGTTTCTGTGTGCATGTTCGTCCGGCCCTGGAGGGGTAAGCAGGAGTGTGTGTGTGTGTGTGTGTGTGTGTGTGTGTGCCCAGCGCTGGAGGGGTAAGCAGGAGTATGCTTGTGTTTCTGTGTGCGTGTGTTTCTGTGTGCATGTGTGTCCGGCGCTGGAGGGGTAAGCAGGAGTGTGTGTGTGTGTGTGTGTGTGTGTGTGTGTGTGTTTCTGTGTGTGTGTGCCCAGCGCTGGAGGGGTAAGCAGGAGTATGCTTGTGTTTCTGTGTGCGTGTGTTTCTGTGTGCATGTGTGTCCGGCGCTGGAGGGGTAAGCAGGAGTGTGTGTGTGTGTGTTTCTGTGTGTGTGTGTGTGTGTGTGTGTGTGTGTGTGTGTGTGTGCCCAGCGCTGGAGGGGTAAGCAGGAGTATGCTTGTGTTTCTGTGTGCATGTGTTTCTGTGTTTCTGTGTGTCCGGCGCTGGAGGGGTAAGCAGGAGTATGCTTGTGTTTCTGTGTGCGTGTGTTTCTGTGTGCATGTGTGTCCGGCGCTGGAGGGGTAAGCAGGAGTGTGTGTGTGTGTGTGTGTGTGTTTCTGTGTGCATGTTTGTCCGGCCCTGGAGGGGTAAGCAGGAGTGTGTGTGTGTGTGTGTGTGTGTGTGTGTGTGTGTTTCTGTGTGTGTGTGTGTGTGTGTGTGTGCCCAGCGCTGGAGGGGTAAGCAGGAGTATGCTTGTGTTTCTGTGTGCGTGTGTTTCTGTGTGCATGTGTGTCCAGCGCTGGAGGGGTAAGCAGGAGTATGCTTGTGTTTCTGTGTGCGTGCGTTTCTGTGTGCATGTGTGTCCGGCGCTGGAGGGGTAAGCAGGAGTGTGTGTGTGTGTGTGTGTGTTTCTGTGTGTTTCTGTGTGTGTGTGTGTGTGTGTGTGTGTGTGTGTGTGTGTGCCCAGCGCTGGAGGGGTAAGCAGGAGTATGCTTGTGTTTCTGTGTGCGTGTGTTTCTGTGTGCATGTGTGTCCGGCGCTGGAGGGGTAAGCAGGAGTGTGTGTGTGTGTGTGTGTGTGTGTGTGTGTGTGTGTTTCTGTGTGTGTGTGTGTGTGTGCCCAGCGTTGGAGGGGTAAGTAGGAGTATGCTTGTGTTTCTGTGTGCGTGTGTTTCTGTGTGCATCTGTGTCCGGCGCTGGAGGGGTAAGCAGGAGTGTGTGTTTGTGTGTGTGTGTGTTTCTGTGTGTGTGTGTGTGCCCAGCGCAGGAGGGGTAAGCAGGAGTATGCTTGTGTTTCTGTGTGCGTGTGTTTCTGTGTGCATGTTCGTCCGGCCCTGGAGGGGTAAGCAGGAGTGTGTGTGTGTGTGTGTGTGTGTGTGTGTGTGTGTGTGTGCGCGTGCGTTTCTGTGTGCATGTTTGTCCGGCCCTGGAGGGGTAAGCAGGAGTGTGTGTGTGTGTGTGTGTGTGTGTGTGTGTGTGTGTGTGTGTGTGTGCCTAGCGCTGGAGGGGTAAGCAGGAGTATGCTTGTGTTTCTGTGTGCGTGTGTTTCTGTGTGCATGTGTGTCCGGCGCTGGAGGGGTAAGCAGGAGTATGCTTGTGTTTCTGTGTGCGTGTGTTTCTGTGTGCATGTGTGTCCGGCGCTGGAGGGGTGCAGGAGTGTGTGTGTGTGTGTGTTTCTGTGTGTGTGTGTGTGTGTGTGTGTGTGTGTGTGTGTGTGTGCCCAGCGCTGGAGGGGTAAGCAGGAGTATGCTTGTGTTTCTGTGTGCGTGTGTTTCTGTGTGCATGTGTGTCCGGCACAGGAGGGGTAAGCAGGAGTGTGTGTGTGTGTGTGTGTGTGTGTTTCTGTGTGTTTGTGTGTGTGTGTGTGTGTGTGTGTGTGTGTGCCCAGCGCTGGAGGGGTAAGCAGGAGTATGCTTGTGTTTCTGTGTGCGTGTGTTTCTGTGTGCATGTGTGTCCGGCGCTGGAGGGGTAAGCAGGAGTGTGTGTGTGTGTGTGTGTGTGTGTGTGTGTGTGTTCTGTGTGTGTGTGTGTGTGTGTGTGTGTGTGTGTGCCCAGCGCTGGAGGGGTAAGCAGGAGTATGCTTGTATTTCTGTGTGCATGTGTTTCTGTGTGCATGTGTATCCGGCGCTGGAGGGGTAAGCAGGAGTATGCTTGTGTTTCTGTGTGCGTGTGTTTCTGTGTGCATGTGTGTCCGGCGCTGGAGGGGTAAGCAGGAGTGTGTGTGTGTTTCTGTGTGTGTGTGTTCCCAGCGCTGGAGGGGTAAGCAGGAGTATGCTTGTGTTTCTGTGTGCGTGTGTTTCTGTGTGCATGTGTGTCCGGCGCTGGAGGGGTAAGCAGGAGTGTGTGTGTGTGTGTTTCTGTGTGTGTGTGTGTGCCCAGCGCTGGAGGGGTAAGCAGGAGTATGCTTGTGTTTCTGTGTGCGTGTGTTTCTGTGTGCATGTTTGTCTGGCCC
>NC_086444.1:942887042-942897042 GCF_028390025.1 Pseudophryne corroboree | reverse complement strand
TTATATGTACAGTATACTTCTTGAATGTCTAAATAACTGTGTAATAGACAGTCACAATCATGCAGTTTATTCAGTCTGACTATGTATGGTGAGCTTCATGTCTATTTTTAATGCATACAGCAGTGGCTCCCAAACTTTTCTGAATCACGGCGCCCTAGAGGAACAGAATTTTTTTATGGCACCCCAAGGCCAAAGGTTTCTTATTGAGATATTTCGAAAAAAATATTAAATTATGTAAATAGTATGTCATCCTTAGGGTCAGTTGTGTGGTGGGGGACAGGATTTGCTTCTGTTTGTCCACATATGTTATGACTGACAACCACCAGCACTGGTTTTGTCTGTTACATTGATCATAAATAATTAAAATTGGTCCTGCACCACCAACCCAGGGCACCCCTGTAAGTGTCCTGAGGCACCCCAAGGTGCCATGGCACACAGTTTGAGAACCACTGGCATACAGTATGTGTGTGTGTGTGTGTGTGTGTGTGTGTGTGTGTGTGTGTGTGTGTGTGTGTGTGTGTGTGTGTGTGTGTGTGTGGGCAGTGTATGTGTGCACACGTGTGTGGTAGGGGACCCTGCCTATTTTGTTAGTCCCAGGCCCCACAATTTCTGATGGCAAACCTGGATGCAACAGCCCATGTGAAACAAGTTGTCAGCACAAGTTCCCTCCTTCAGCTTCTCCTCCACCTGCTACTGCCAGGAAAAACCTTACCTTTTCTAAGAGTCACACTGAAGTTGAGAGAAATTCAGCTCAACCACTGTACAGTATGTGAAAGAATATGTATGTGATCAAAGTTAAAGGAAATACCCAAATACATTGACATCTCTGCGATGTCTGTGATAAGACAAAAGGAGGAAAAAAAGAGTTGATCTGTGGGTGCAATGAGAAACTTATCAGTGCCCCCCCCCCCCCCCCTTCCCCTCTACATTGGAAAAAAGGTGCATGGCCTTGCTGGAATTGGCATGGCTTCACTGCAAGGGTTGTGGTATTGTGGGAATAGATTACTTTATACCCCAGTTTTGCAACCTGCATGCCCAGACATTGGCCAACACAGGGAAAAAAATCCTGATTCATGCATTATTTATAGTTTTTCCTCCTTATAGTAATGCTCCCTACACATTATGTCACAAACTGCAATGCCCCTTACACATTGTACCACACACCGTAATGCCCCTAACACATTATGCAACACACTGTAATGCCCCTGACATATTATGCCACACACCGTAATGCCTGTGACCAGTGTCGGACTGGGACATCAAGGGCCCACCGGGGGAATGCAGTTATAGGGGCCCATACTTTGGGGTGTGGCCAGCCTGCAAAGGGAGTGTGGCCAGCCTCCACAGAGGCTTGAGATAGACAATAGTTTAGTGCAGTGTAATGCAACATATCTACCATGTATAATACAAGTGCATAGTCTGGAACCTGATCCCTAGAGGAAGGAGTGGGCCCTCAGGCAGTGGGGCCTACTGGTGCTTTCCCTGGTACCCCTGTGGGCCAGTCTGACACTGCCTGTGACACATTATGCCACACACTGTAATGCCCCTGACACATTATGCCACACACCGTAATGCCTGTGACACATTATGCCACACACCATAATGCCTGTGACACATTATGCCACACACTGTAATGCCTGTGACATATTATGCCACACACCGCAATGCCTGTGATTCATTATTCCACACACTGTAATGTCTGTGACATATTATGCCACACACCACAATGCCTGACAGATTATGCCACTCACCGCAATGCCCATGATACAGTATGCCATACACCGTAATGCCTGTGATACATTATGCTACACAGTAAGGCTTCTAATTATTTTTAAATTACCTTCTCGTTGGTTGGGTTTCATGCTCTGGGTTCCATGCTCTTACCAGGGGTTTCATGCACTGGGTTCCATGCTTGTTTCCAGGTGTGTAATGCTCATTGCCAGGGGTTTCATGTGCTGGGTGTCATGCTCATTGCCAGGGGTGAATGCTCATTGTCAGGAGTGCAATGCTCGTTGACAGGGGTAAATGCACATTGCCAGGAGTGTAATGCTCATTGCCCAGGGGTTTCATGCTCTGGATGGCTTGTTGCCAGTGAATGCTCTTTGCCAGGGGTGAATGCTCATTTCCATGGGTTTAAAGTGTTGGCGGTGGGTAGTGGCTGGCTGAGCGCTCCCGGCACTTCCAGTAATGCTGCAGCACTGCACAGGGACAGGAGAGTCAGACACTAGAGGTCAAGTATGACTTCTAACATTTGTCTTCTCCAAGGCAGCAGCCATTTTTGGAGGGTAATTAGCAGAGGAATCTGCTGCGCCCTCCCTGAGCCTGGTGTCTCCAAGCCCCCGCATTGGCTGCGGGAGCTGTAGTTATGCCAGTGAACTTAATAATAGTACACCTTACACCCTACCTAGATGGTAAGATACTCTAATTACTATACTTGACAGTGTAACTGCTGTAAAATAAAACATCATTGTTAAAGGGTGTAAGGAAAAACACTTATATAAAATACTTGGTTAGCGCAATATTAAAAAAAAAAAAAAAAAACAGAGGTACAACTGTGAGTTAAACTCAAAGGACAGAATTAGCAAAGGCTAATAAAGAAACTGATTCCTTTTGGGGACACACTTTTTTCATATTATAGGTATGAATATGTGAAATGGCAATATTAAAACATCATTTTTATTTAATATTTGTAAAATCAAAGAAGCAATATGATTTTACAGTGGTAAAGAAAAAAACATCAAAAGGAAAGCTAGCTGGAGAAACATAAAATTGGCAATATGCCATTCACTACACACAGTGACAAGGAAAGACTCAGGCCTTGGCCTTTATTTATAAGTGGTGGTTCTGCAACTGTCAGTGAGGCACCTTCTTCTGCTTCTCATGACGATACAAGTACTTTTCACTCAGAGTCTAGAAGAGGTGTCAAAAAAAATGAAAACAACTAAAACAGTAGAACAAACTGTGTTCAGAACCATCACACATTCCTGAGGAATGTTCAGGGATGTCCTCATTAGCTATGTGTGAGACTGACAATTTTCACACTGTCTTCATAGAAAAGCCTCTTTCACCTCCCTCGAACATTTATACACCATCTGTGGGGCGCAGTACACGTAAAGATGGTGATGAGGGCATAATAGAAATTGAAGATTCATGTGTGGAAGTGGAAGAAGATGAGGGGGATATATGTATACTACTACTATCTGACACTGAGGTTGATGATGTTGTACTGTATGTGTAAGTCAGCCACCAGTAGCTGCAGTTCTTGCCTGTGATAAAAAGAAACCCATTGTGCTGCCTGGGCATAAGAACAAAAAAGTCACCTCTTAGGTGTGGAATTATTTTTCCATAAATCCTGACAAAGATTGTGAAGGCATCTGCTACATTTGTGAGGCCAAAGTTCGTAGATATAGGGACATTAGCCATTTAGGCACCTCCTCATGAAATTTATTTTACAAGATTATAATGTAATTAACAACCTCATTATCAACCTCCTCATTAGTGATCTGCAGTAGTCCTTCCAAAACACAGTTTTGTGGTGGCCAGGGGTTAAAGTGGGGGGGGAACGAGGTGGAACTGAGTTCCACCACTTGTAATGGTTGGGGGAACTAGTTCCACCATCCCCATTGCCCTGCACAGTAATTCCAACAGAAAAGCCCACCCCATCATCTGTGTCAATCAATGATACAGGCGGCACTAGTGTTAGTGATGAGCTGCAGCCACCTACTCCTTCCTCAGGTCCTGGTGCCTCCATGGTCCTCCTCCATGAGTTCCACCACCTCACCAGGACTACTTTAAGCCCTGGTGGTGGCCCAAACAAGGCAACCACTTCAGCTACAAAAGTGTCTGTGAAAAGCTTGGTTTTGTGCTTTTTAATATCCAACATAAGGGGGGGAGCGAGGGCACCACTTTCCATTTCTGCACTGCTGTCTGGCAATGTTTCATAGATGTGCAATAAACTGCCGTATGTTTGTGCTGCTGCTCTGTCAGTAAGTAACCAGACAATTCTCTGCAGCCTTTGGCCTAAAATGGATGAAAACAATATTGTGAGCTGTGAGGTGGTCAAAAATTACTTTAAATATGTGGAAATTAATGTCATTAAGGTTAATAATAATGTTGGAACAAAAACAGGCAAAAATTCTGATTTTAGCTGTTTTTATGATTTAAAAAAAAATACAGATCCAAAACCAACACCAAAACCCACAAGGGCAAGGAGACAAGTCCTGTTAATATTTAAATAGAAGCTGACAATTTCTTTTCTCAGAGAAAATTGTACAATTATTAAGCAAGGACAATACTGTGTCTCTGGTACCATGGAGTTTCTTCTTTCATGGGATTGTGAAGAGATAGTACTTTGTCAAGGTAGTGTGTAACAGAATGATACCCCTTTCACACTGCAAAAATAACCCAGTATTGACCCAGTATATTGCCGGGCCGACACGGGTTGCTGAGCAGTGTAAAAAGGGGCCATGGTCGAATTCCCGGGTTGCCTGACCTGGTAATCCAACCTGGGAATAAAGCAGTGTTATTCCCAGGTTAAATACTGGATCAGGTGCAGTGTAAACTGGTTGCCCGTCCACTACACAGGGAGAGGCAGCACAGAGATGATGTCATCTCCCAGCGCCACCTCCATACCCGCCCCCGTTGCCAGCTTAGCCCCTGTCTGCGATATCAACCCGACCCAGCATATTGCCAGGTCGGGAGGTCAGTGTGAAAGGATCCAATGCTGGGTCCCACCCGGGAAGGACCTGTTTGCAATTCCCGGGTGTGACCCAGCATTGCGATGTGAAAGGGGTATAAAAGGTAACAGTAGATTGGGGAAGATTTAGTAAAGAAATAATTACTAAAATAATGTGAAAAAGGGTGTTTTCACACCTTAATCACATTATTTTATTATAACTCGAATGTATTAAAGGGCTTTTGGAGCAGTTTTCATTAACACCAGACTTAGGGGGGATTTCAATTGTTGTTTTCAAGTAAAGATCCATTCAGGCGCGATCGGCTGCCGGTGCTAGCATTTCAACTCGCACCCTCTGAAATGCATGAAAAGTGACCAGTTTTTGAGTGCTCTAATGGGACTTTTCACGTTGCACCCAGGGCCGGTTGGAGGGCCCTCTGCGCCCCGGGCAGGAAATGGGGGCGTGGCTTAATACAGGGTGCGTGGTCAGTTACACCCCCTGTATAGTAGTAGTGCCGCTTAAATGCTGAGCGGTGCGCGATGATGTCATCGCGCACCGCTCAGCAAAGGTCCTCTCCACGAAGGGAAACTAGACGTGTAGCGTCTAGTTCCCTTCACAGGGGACACAGCTCACAGCCGGGGGACACAGCGGGCAGCGGAGGGCACAGCAGTGGCAGATCTTGCCATGGCGCGGCGCCCTCCGGACGGCGCCAGCGCCCTCCGGTAGGTGGCGCCCCGGGCAAAAGTCCTGCTTTCCCGTGGCAAGATCCGCTACTGGTTGCACCCATTAGTTTAGTAGGGTTCAGCCACTTTACATGGTACCCTGCTTATGTGGTACCCCGAGGTGTCAGTCTTGGCACAAATAAGTTAGGTATACGGTACTTTACATTAGAGACAGAAACCCAGTGGTGCAAGGGGGCGGGTACGGGTGGGTACGGCGTACCCGTAAGAATTTAGCCGTGGGTACGCCGTACCCACACCGACGGGCCGCCGCTCCTCGCATCGCCGCTGATGTGAGGGAAGGAGAGCGCAGCCTGTGCCTCTCCTTCCCCTCAGTCTCCGGCGGGTGTCATAGTTTAATTCAGCGCCGATCCGTGAGCCAATCAGAGCTCGCGGTGCGAGCTCTGATTGGCTCACGGATCGGCGCTGAATTAAACTGTGAGACACCCGCCGGAGACTGAGGGGAAGGAGAGGCACAGGCTGCGCTCTCCTTCCCTCACACAGGACGGCAGCGGCCAGCGGCAGCGGTGAGCAGGGGGGGGGGCATGTTATACCTGGCACTGGGGGATATCTGGCACTGGGGGGGCATTTCTATCTGGCACTGGGGGATATCTGGCACTGGGGGGGCATTTCTATCTGGCACTGGGGGATATCTGGCACTGGGGGGCATATATACCTGGCACTGGGGGATATCTGGCACTGGGGGGCATATATACCTGGCACTGGGGGATATCTGGCACAGGGGGGCATGTATACCTGGCACTGGGGGATATCTGGCACTGGGGGGGGCATTTCTATCTGGCACTGAGGGATATCTGGCACTGGGGGGGCATTTCTATCTGGCACTGGGGGATATCTGGCACTGGGGGGCATATATACCTGGCACTGGGGGATATCTGGCACTGGGGGGCATATATACCTGGCACTGGGGGATATCTGGCACAGGGGGGCATGTATACCTGGCACTGGGGGATATCTGGCACAGGGGGGCATGTATACCTGGCACTGGGGGATATCTGGCACTGGGGGGGCATGTATACCTGGTACTGGGGGATATCTGGCACTGGGGGCATATCTGGCACTGTAGGGGCATTTCTGTATCTGGCACGGGGGGCAATGTATATCTGACACAGTGGGAGCATTTGTGTATCTGGCACTGTGGGGCAATGTGTATCTGGCACTGTGGGGCAATGTATATCTGGCACTGTGGGGCAACGTGTATCTGACACTGCGAGGCAATGTATATCTGGCACTCTGGGGGCATTTCTGTATCTGGCACTGTGGGGCAATGTGTATCTGGCACTGTTAGTCAATGTGTATCTGGCACTGTGGGGCAATGTATATCTGGCACTGTGGGGCAACGTGTATCTGGCACTATTGGGGTCATACGTGTATCTGCCCCTCCCCCATATGTGTATCACGCCCCCATTTTCATTGGCCACGCCCCATGTGGCATTTGGCCACACCCATTTTTTGCGCGCGCGCCTTCGACGCGCGCACACAGTACCCGTAAGACATTTTTTCTACTTGCACCACTGCAGAAACCCCAGTGGATTTTCCTTTCTCAGCTCAACATACTGTCAGCCTCTGGGGCAGGGGAGCTTTAAGAGAGGAGGAGGTCTGTGTGCATCTTCATCTATCTGGGTCCCCTCCTCTCTGCTGGCAGTGTTGTAGAGTCTGCACACTAGAAGGCTCAGACCCTAATGTGCATGCGCAGATCTCCGGGAAAATGGCGCAGTGAACATTTTTACAGTGATTTTTCTATTGCGCATGCGCAAAACGAACTGAAAATAGCTGCTGCACCATTTTCACGGTGATTGCAACAGTGCTGCTGCTGTCAGTGTGGGACTCCGGAGGGGTAATTATTCAAGAAATGGATGCAGCGTGTGCAGTGGGACCCCGTCCCCACTGGATTCAGAGGCCCATGTGCACCGCACATATTGTACCCATTACATATATGCCAGTGCTCAGGGGATCTTCTGGGGTCCCCAGTACTGCCATGCTGTCTGCACACTGTCTCTCTCACACTCTGTTGGAACTCAGCTGCAGTCCCCAGCATTCTACTCAGTTTGTACTTAGTGGCCCTGTCACTTGGCACCGCTGTAGTAATAAGATTCTTCCATAATAATAAGTCCCTTTCCTACTGACAGGGCAGTTAAGTCCACAGACCAGGTTCCAGTTTGTAAGGATATGCACAGCAACAGGGGAGCGGCTGTGCAATTCCATACAAATAAAATTAAAATCAGCAGGAGGCGTGTGTAGGAGATAAATGCCTACTGCATGTATCTGCGTAATCCAAGTGCTGTGTCTTAGGATGCAGCATCAAATCACCATCACGACCATCGGTCAGGACTAGCAATGATAGCAGACCTTGGCCAGATTGCGTAAGCTGAAGCTTACTTAGAACGTTGGATACGGACAGTCAGGATCTGGAAGTCTGTGTGCAACGATGCAGACTTTGGGCCCGACACACCTTGAAGAGTAATGCCGGCTGCAGCACCTTAAGAGCCACAGCATGTCAATCATGCTACGGCTAAAGGGGGGGGGGGGGCTGTGAGCTATATTGCAAAACCCTATCTGCATACGCGCAGGATGGGTCTTGTACATGCGCAGGCCACAAACATCAGATTTGGATGCAAAATATTGGATTTATGTTCAAACTTATTCAGGCTCCATAACAGCTAATATAATTAGTTATTAGCTATATTAGCTTTGGAAAGCTTCTCAATTGGATCTGAGTTGAACCCGCCACAAGCCCACCAGATGTCCCCACAGATCTTTCCACATGTGATCAGACCTCCCCCATTAGATCCTCACAAGCCCCTTACATGACCACAGACCTCCCTAAATGCCATTTACACTCCATCCAACTTCTTTACATGTCCATCAGACCTCCCCTTATGCTTATTTTATGACTATTAAACCCCAACATTCCTCTTATATGCCCAACATATCTCCTCCACTTGCTATTAGACCTATTGGATTTATGTTCAAATCTTATTCAGGCTCCATAACAGCTAATATAATTAGTTATTAGCTATATTAGCTTTGGAAAGCTTCTCAATTGGATCTGAGTTGAACCCGCCACAAGCCCACCAGATGTCCATCAGACCTTCCCTTATGCTTATTTTATGCCCATTAAACCCCAACATTCCTCTTATATGCCCAACAAATCTCCTCCACTTGCTATTAGACCTATCCAAAAGGCTCTCACAATGTAGGTGCTCAGACTACAGAAACCCTACAATTTTCTATAAAAAAAAATATATGTGTGTGTGTATATATATATATATATATATATATAAAAACAGTATATATATGTATATATATATATATATATAGATTATCAATTACAATGATTGAAAGGGGTATATAAACTCCCTCATGGACACCATATAGAACAACCCTGAGGAAGCCCTAACAAAGTGCGAAACACGTCTGAGAACTACTTACCGTATTTACCTGGTACTACCCATTGGATATCTACTTCATTTAATACTGTACATACTGGACAATTTTTTTTATTGTTTGAGATATAATTCTCTTAAAGTGGGTTCATTGATAATATTTAAATATTCATTGTGCACCGGGAAATATCAAAAATTTTTATGTACATTGCTCATATAGCTATTTTCGGCTGCTATGTGTAACTGTAAATAAATAGTCCCATTTGTTATATATACTGTATATACTGCGATTTAGAATGGTGTTGGAGCAAAATGGAGGATTCATTTGGTACCTTGAGTGTATAGATATCTGATGCAAATCCTTTGCCACGCCTAACTGAGAGGATATCATCGAGGCATAAAATACTACGATTTCTGACATGCATACTGCATTTAGCCTTTCAAAGAAGGTCATTAATTACTGCACTATCAGGCACTTATTCTGTCTCTATTATTTATATATATATATAAATATATATATATATATATATATATACACACAGCGGCGGATTGGCACACCGGGACGCCGGACCAGATTCCGTTTGGCTGGTCCAGACGTCCCTCAGTGGCCGCCGTCATCCTCCATGCTGCCGGCTGGCTGCTGTGAGCGGAGCTTAGCTCCGATCACGGCAGCATTAACTCCTAGGGAACTGAAAGATGGATGCTGAAGGAGCTGCTGCGCATGTGCAGTCACAGCAGCTCCCCCATATCTTTGTAGGGCCGGGCCACCACTCAGCACTGACGGCCCTGCCTCCATCCCTGTGGCTTCCTCCGTCCATAAGCAGTTTCACTTCACGCAGCCACAGCAGCCAGGCAAGTCTACACCATGATGTGCCAAATGTGTGTGTATATATATATATATATATATATATATATATATTAAAAAATATAATGTGTATATGTATACATATATATATATGTGTGTATATATATATATATGTGTGTGTATATATATATATATATATATATATATACCGTGTTTCCCCGATAATAAGACACTGTCTTGTTTTTTTGGGGGGTCCAAAAAACACCATAGGGCTTATTTTCGGGGTAGGTCTTATTTTAATTAACATTGACAGCAAGTCCTGCTTTTATCCCCATAATGCCCTTAGTCCTGCTTTACAGTACTTTACTTACTTTTTTTTTTGTCTTCACTTTC
>NC_086444.1:940402042-940449542 GCF_028390025.1 Pseudophryne corroboree | reverse complement strand
GGTCTTCTGGATCTTTTGGTGTTGCTGTGCTCTCCGGTGCATTCTTTCTTTTTAAGAATGTTCCAAATAGTTGATTTGGCAACCCTAATGTTTTTGGTATCTCTCTGATGGGTTTGTTTTGATATTTCAGCCTAATGATAGCTTGCTTCACTGATAGTGGCAGTTCTTTGGATCTCATATTGAGAGTCGACAACTACAGATTTCAAATGCAAATGTCACACCTGGAATCTACTCCAGACCTTTTACTTGCTTAATTGATGATTAAATAATACAAATAATAATAATAATAATAGCCCACTCCTGCCCAAGAAATAGCTTTTAAGTCGATTGTCCCATTACTATTGGTCCCTTGAAAAAGTGGGAGGCACATATACGTTGTAATTCCTACACCATTAACCTGATTTGGATGTAAATACCCTCAAATTGAAGTGGAAAGTCTGTAGTTAAAGCACATCTTGTTTGTTTCATTTCAAATCCATTGTGGTGGTGTACAGAGCCCAAAATATGAGAATTGTCGATGTCCCAATATTTATGGACCTGACTGTAAATTAACTCCTCCTTCATCCCCCTCTACCTGTTTATTCTCTGCTCATCACTAGCCTTGATGACACATGGGGGTATATGCAATTGCGGTCAAATTGCTGCAAATGTCGAAAAACGGGGCATTTTCGACACAAAAAAAATATTCGACAATGCAATACAGTACTTTTTGACAAAAACGCTGCCGTTTCAGATTCGACTTTTTGCAATTCGACATTTACTCAAATTCGACATGTGTGCAATGGTAAAAATGCGGCTTTTCGACAAAAGTATATTCAATTGAAGAATGTTGATTCGACAACAGTGCTTTTCGACAGTCATTTCATCAATTTCAGTCCGCCTCATTTTGCTGGCGGAATCTAATAAAAAAAATATTTTTTTTTTTTTATTTTTTTTATTTTTTTATTGCTAATAGCATATCTATTTATATTAGAAGGGATTATGTACTTGGTTTGTCTATTTGGAGCCATAAGTATTATTTAGATATTTTTTAAAAGAATATATATATTTTTTTTTTTACTGACTAAAATAATATGGAGAGATCAGAGCATGTTTTTCAGTGTGAAGGGTTGGGAATGGGTTAAAAATCCTGAAAAAAAAAATGCGTGGGGTCCTCCCTCCTAAGCATAACCAGCCACTGGCTCTTTGAGCCGGTCCTGGTTGTAAAAATACGGGGGGGGGAAATGACAGGGGATCCCCCATATTTTCACAACCAGCACCGGGCTCTGCGTCCGGTCCTGGTGCAAAAAATACGGGGTACAAAAGACGTAGGGGTCCCCCGTATTTTTAACACCAGCACCGGGCTCCACTAGTCAGAGATATAATGCCACAGCCGGGGGACACTTTTATATCGGTCCCTGCGGCCGTGGTATTAAATCACTAACTAATCACCCCTGGCCGGGGTACCCTGGAGGAGTGGGGACCCCTTAAATCAGGGGGTGCCCCCTCCAGCCACCCAAGGGCCAGGGGTGAAGCCTGAGG
Source organism: Pseudophryne corroboree (assembly GCF_028390025.1). Lineage (NCBI taxonomy): Eukaryota > Metazoa > Chordata > Amphibia > Anura > Myobatrachidae > Pseudophryne > Pseudophryne corroboree. The sequence continues at coordinate 940,448,021 of NC_086444.1, read as the reverse complement.
CTGTCCCCCCCCCCCCCCCTCAATCCAAGTGCTGCGGATGGGGGGCTGATAGCCAAGTAACAAAAATAGAGGATTGTTTTTTATAGCAGAACTACAAGTCCCAGCAAGCCTCCCCCGCAAGCTGGTACTTGGAGAACCACAAGTACCAGCATGCGGGGGGGAAACGGGCCCGCTGGTACCTGTAGTTCTACTGCTAAAAAAATACCCAAATAAAAACCGTATACGCACACTGTGAAAGTAAAACTTTATTACATACATGCCGACACACACATAACTTGCCTATGTTCACATACCGACTCTGTCCACTTCTCCAAGTAGAATCCACAGGGTACCTGAAAATAAAATTATACTCGCCATAATCCAGTGTAGATCGAACAAACCGGAAAACCAGATCCACGAACTGAAAACATGGACCCCTTTCCACGACTGCTGAGACCCCCCGTGACTCCTGTCCCTTGAGCCAATCAGGGAGCGCCACGTCGTGGCACTCTCCTGATTGGCTGTGCGCGTCTGAGCTGTCAGACGGCGCATTGCACAGCAGCTCCATTATCTTCAATGGTGGGAACTTTGTGGTCAGCGGCTGACCGCGAGTAACCTCACCGCTGACCACAAAGTTCCCACCATTGAAGATAATGGAGCGGCTGTGCAATGCGCTGTCTGGCTATGCGCGTCTGAGCCGTCAATCAGGAGAGTGCCACGACGTGGCGCTCCCTGATTGGCTGAAGGGACCCTCTGTGACAGTCACGGGGGGGTTTCAGCATTCGGAGAAAGGGGTCCCATGTGTAAACATGGGACCCCTTTCCAGGCATGGTCCAGGTATGCGGTTTGTTTTTTTTGCCAAGTACGTGGATTACAAAAAAGAACAGGACAGCTACACTGGATTTAGGTGAGTAGAATTTTATTTTCAGGTACCCCATGGATTCATCTTAGAGACGTGGACAGAGTCGGCGTGTGAACATAGGTAAGTATGTGTGTGTCTGCATGTATGTAATAGTTTTACTATCACGATGTGCGTGTACTGTTTTTGTTTGGGTATTTTTTTGCAGTAGAACTACAGGTACCAGCGGGCCCGTTTTTTCCCCGCATGCTGGTACTTGTGATTCTCCAAGTACCAGCTTGCGGGGAGGCTTGCTGGGACTAGTAGTTCTGCAAAAAACAATATTCTTTTATTTGTCACAAGGCTATCAGCCCCCCATCCGCAGCCCATGGATGGGGGGGGACAGCCTCGGGCTTTACTCCTGGCCCTTGGGTGGCTGGAGGGGGGGGACCCCTTGATTTAAGTTGTCCCCACTCCTCCAGGGTACCCCGGCCAGGGGTGACTAGTTGGGGATTTAATGCCACGGCCGCAGGGACCGATTTAAGTGTCCCCCGGCTGTGGCATTATCTCTCCAGCTAGTGGAGCCCAGTGCTGGTGTTAAAAATACAGGGGACCCCTACGTCTTTTGTCCCCTGTATTTTTTGCACCAGGACCGGACGCAGAGCCCGGTGCTGGTTCTAAAAATACGGGGGATCCCCTGTCATCCCCCCCCCCGTATTTTTACAACCAGGACTGGTTCATAGAGCCCGAGGCTGGTTATGCTTAGGAGGAGGGACCCCACGCATTTTTTTTTTCAGGATTTTAACCCATTCCCACCCCTTCCCACTGAAAACCATGCTCTCTCTATTAGTCAGTTAAAAAAAAAATATTTAAAAAAATATATAAATAATACTTGTGTCTCCTAATAGACAAACCAAGTGCATAATCCCTTCTAATATAAATAGATATGCTATTAGCAATAAAAAAAACACACAAAAAAAATGTTTTTAAAATGTTTTATTCGATTCCGCCAGCAAAGTGAGGCGGAATGAAATTGACGAAATTACTGTCGAAAAGCACTGTTGTCGAATCGACATTCTTCAATTGAATATACTTTTGTCGAAAAGCCGCATTTTTACCACTGCAGACATGTCGAATTTTAAAAATGTCGAATTTTAAAAATGTCGAATTTTAAAAATGTCGAATTGCAAAAAGTCGAATCTGAAACGTCCGTTTTTTTTTGTCGAAAAGTATTGTATTGCATTGTCGAATCCAATTCGACATGTTTTTTTTTGTCGAAAATGCCCCGTTTTTCGACTTTTGCGGCAATTCGACCGCAATTGCATATACCCCATACACTCGAGATTGTATATCTAATTGTATCAGCATATGGTACAAAACAGAAAAAAAAACTTGTTAAAAGAAATTTCATTTGTAAGAGATATGCAACTGAGTCAAAAACAACCTGTAGAAATAAATTGTGGCGAAGGAGGATTGTTATTTTATAATAAAATTATGCCAGTCATGTATGTGACAGGTAATCTGGTATGTGACACTGGGAAGATGTATTAAGGCAGGAGAAGTGATAAGTGGAAGGTGATAATGCACCAGCCAGTCACGTCCTAACTGTCAATTTACATATTGGAGCGTTATCACCTTGCACTTATCACTGGTTTATCACTTCTCCAGTTTATCTGCCCCAATGTGTGAAAATCTACGGATACTTGACTAGTGGATATGATCTTGTCATCCATATCAAGTTTGATATGAAGTCCTAACTACACAACAACTTTTTCCAAAAATCATTGTGATATGCAATTCCTAGCCGCTTCCACATCAATATAACGTTTTCATAAATTTAGCATTTTCTTTGATCACTAAGGGGTAAATCTGCTAAGAATAGTGTCTGTCTGAGATTGCATTCTCGTGTGAATATGAGCTTTTGTTTGCAATGGGAGATTTACTAAGGCCAAACACGGGTGTAAATACATGGTTTCATCTGAAAGACACTGGTGCATACGCATATAGAAGTCAATAGACCTTTGAACCATCTTGCAAGTACTTAACATAGAAAAGAATAGATCACACAGATTTACTAAGAATCATGTATGCAGACTTGGACAAAACTTTCAAATAAACCTGCATCTGAGTTTCTTATTTCCATAAACAGGACCGTGCTCAACCAGGGATTTCTCCGGAAGTGGGGGACACCTCCCCCTTTCCACTTAATAATAGGGTCTTCCCTCCCAAGTGTATACCCCAAGCCTGTGCTGAAACCGTGGCAGAGGGACACAAAGTTGATTCTGGCTAAAGTTGAAGTAATGTCCATTAAAGCGGTCCCATCAAGCCAGCCCCAGCATGTCAGCACTTGAAGAACAACAGGTGCCAGCATGCCTTAGACAATAGTGGCCTGCGTGCAGGGCCGGTGCAAGGTCTCTCGGCACCCTAGGCAAAGCTTCAGCCTAGAGCCCCCTAACATGCAATCCCCACCACCACCACCTCTCGGAAGGGAGATGCAGGTGGCCACTAGGTGGGCTGGGGTGAACTGCATCATTAAACATATACAGAGAAAAGGGACAACACTCGCTACATCAGTATTTGGGGTCTGTTGGGGATATTTAAATGTATGTGTATACATACAAATATACACTCATACATATATTTGTATGCTCCCTATTGTGTTCCATCCCCCCATCTGTAAGTTCATTACTGACCCCACCTCCTCCATATGTACTGTGTTGTGTCAGAGTGCCCGTGTTTACCCTATTATGCTGCTTACAAGTGCAAACCCCCCATTGGACTTTAAGATCTGTACTGTCTGTGGTCCTGCAGAAACCCCCATGGGTTACTTAACTAACAGTAGTTTCCTTGTTTTCCCTCGGCATTGGCAGGATACCTCTTTCAGGCGGCAGAATAACAGTGACACTGCTGGGTGCAGACATGTAGTCAGGTGCTGCTTGTTGCTGGAGACCCAGGATCCAGGGGCCCAGAGTTGGTGCATCAAGGTTATGAGGAGTGCTGTCACATGACTTGATGTTACACGTGTCAGCACTGAGACACTGTGTGGAACAGCCTGATAGCAGTGGCTGCACCTGATAAGAGCCGCAGCAGCAGCTAGCGTAGTGTAAAAGGAGGCCGCATACAGAGATAGCCTTCATTTTTTTGCTAGATGAATTCAGTGGCGCCCTCCAGGTACCGGTGCCCCTAGGCAGCTACCTAAAGCTGCCTAGTGGTAGAGCCGGCCCTGCCTGCATGGCACGTATACTCCCACTGTAGAGGAAATGTACAGAGACGAGACCAATTCCCCCCCCCCCCCCCAGTATGTTTTATACCTTTTATTACACGTTCACATCTACTCTCACTACATACAGCATGCGGCCGTGCGAGGACTATTTCAAAATGAGCGGGGGCAGCTAAATGGAGCAACAGGCATTGTTCCTTCCGATGCCTGCTCGTTTAAGGAAAGAGCGCAGGCTAAGCAGCGAGTGTAGTAGGCCCTTGTGCTCCTGCTACTTTTGAAGATGGAAGGCGGCGGCATTTCCAGGGGCACGCTCCTGCGGACAACAGCAAAACTTAGCTGGCGGGAGGGTATGCCACAATACGCAGCAAGTATGTAGATCATCTTCTTGAACCTGTTCCTTTGTAGGTGCCCAGGGACCAAGATTTCTATGTATAGACTTAGGATACCACACAAATATAAAGCTAACGGTTAACTTCTATATATTTATAATTAATAAAAATATATATATATATATATATATATATATATATATATATATTATATATATATATATATATATATATATATATATATATAAATATATAAACAACAAGCGAGTCCGGCTCTCCCAATAAAGCAAACAAAAGCGCTGGGTGCCTCCACAAAGATTCAAATACAACCAACTGCAGGTGCGGCACTCCGTGCGACGAAATCAACGGGACACTTACTTCAAGGTGGTGACAACGTTTCAATGCGGTTTATTCGTGCATTTTCATCAGGTCAGATAACAAACAAGTAACAAGTGCTTACCTAAATAGTGTGTATGCCGGACGCCATATCCGCACTTCCGGATCCCAGACACGCGTCTGGTCCGTCGGCGCTCACCAGTGACGTCACTACCCGCTGCCGGTAGTCATGGAGACAACAACAGAAACAAAACAAAAAAACTTGTACATATGTGCATAGTGCCTGTCATCAAAACACCATAGTTCAACTGGAGACTATGCACGGACATAATCAGTGCAGGTCTGGAGCTATACTACACAATCTAATCTAATATGGCACTAGCATACATGACACATCTCTACACTGCATGAATAACATACATACTATCTATAAAAATAAAATGCAAAATATCTTAGAGATGTCTTAACGAAATGCTTACTAATCACAGGGGCTGATGGTATAATCTTATGTAAATGTAGTCGAGGACTACCCCAAAATTACAGTTCCTATTGTGAGTAGTAATGGGTTAGTAAGCATATAATATCATATCATATCTAACGCAAGGATATACCCGGAGGCAATAATCTGTCACAGAAAGAGCGCTACATTAATGAAGAAGTGGTTATAAAAATGCATTTAAACCCAGATGCTCATTCAACCCTCTGGGGTGTAATGTCCCCAGTCGGTGTATCCATCTTGTTTCTAGCTGAAGCAATTGCATACCCCTATCACCACCCCGGGTTAGGGGGGGAACATGATCTACCATGCGGTAACGCAACGATACCAAAGGGTGTCGAGCTAAGGCAAAATGCCTGGCAACTGGTTGGTCGCTCGTACCTTTAGCAATAGCTGCCTTAATGGTCGAGCGATGAGCTGCCATCCTTTCTTTAAACATTCTAATGGTTTTGCCTATATAGGACATGCCGCATGGGCACAGAAGCTGGTAGATTACAAATTTGGATGAACAGGTCAAGGTGTAGTTAATGGTCAACATTCTACCTGTGAGTGGGTGAGGGAAGTTATTGCCACTCAACATGTATTGGCATGTAACACAAGTGCATCTGATACAGCCTTTAGAGTTAGCCTGCATCAACAACCTGGGGTTGGGCGCAATATCAGCTTTAACAAGCATATCCCTGATGTTCCGTCTTCTAGTGTAACATGGCATAAGTCTGGTCTGGCCTAAATTCAATTCTTTGTCAGACTGGACAATATTCCACAGTTTCTTAGAAATTTGGTTAATGCCACTACTAGCAGGGCTAAATTGCCCAACCCAGGGCAAGATGTTAGTGGATACAGTGTTTGCTGGTTTAGTTAATAGTAAACTGGACCTATCTGTTGCCAAGGCCTTAGCTTTGGCCTGTTGAAGTAACAATCTTGGGTAGCCCCTAGCTAAAAATTTACTGATCATCTTATTCATTTGGATCTCGGCTAGTACAGGGTCAGATGTAATGCGTCGGACTCTGAGTAGCTGGGAAAAAGGTAAACCTTGCTTGAGAGGTGTGGGATGAAAGCTAGAATAGTGCAGTAGGTTATTCCTATCCGTCGGTTTCGTAAAAACCGAAGTGTGGATTTCACCATCTCGAGATACTCCACACTACGGCTACCCAAGATTGTTACTTCAACAGGCCAAAGCTAAGGCCTTGGCCACAGATAGGTCCAGTTTACTATTAACTAAACCAGCAAACACTGTATCCACTAACATCTTGCCCTGGGTTGGGCAATTTAGCCCTGCTAGTAGTGGCATTAACCAAATTTCTAAGAAACTGTGGAATATTGTCCAGTCTGACAAAGAATTGAATTTAGGCCAGACCAGACTTATGCCATGTTACACTAGAAGACGGAACATCAGGGATATGCTTGTTAAAGCTGATATTGCGCCCAACCCCAGGTTGTTGATGCAGGCTAACTCTAAAGGCTGTATCAGATGCACTTGTGTTACATGCCAATACATGTTGAGTGGCAATAACTTCCCTCACCCACTCACAGGTAGAATGTTGACCATTAACTACACCTTGACCTGTTCATCCAAATTTGTAATCTACCAGCTTCTGTGCCCATGCGGCATGTCCTATATAGGCAAAACCATTAGAATGTTTAAAGAAAGGATGGCAGCTCATCGCTCGACCATTAAGGCAGCTATTGCTAAAGGTACGAGCGACCAACCAGTTGCCAGGCATTTTGCCTTAGCTCGACACCCTTTGGTATCGTTGCGTTACCGCATGGTAGATCATGTTCCCCCCCTAACCCGGGGTGGTGATAGGGGTATGCAATTGCTTCAGCTAGAAACAAGATGGATACACCGACTGGGGACATTACACCCCAGAGGGTTGAATGAGCATCTGGGTTTAAATGCATTTTTATAACCACTTCTTCATTAATGTAGCGCTCTTTCTGTGACAGATTATTGCCTCCGGGTATATCCTTGCGTTAGATATGATATGATATTATATGCTTACTAACCCATTACTACTCACAATAGGAACTGTAATTTTGGGGTAGTCCTCGACTACATTTACATAAGATTATACCATCAGCCCCTGTGATTAGTAAGCATTTCGTTAAGACATCTCTAAGATATTTTGCATTTTATTTTTATAGATAGTATATATGTTATTCATGCAGTGTAGAGATGTGTCATGTATGCTAGTGCCATATTAGATTAGATTGTGTAGTATAGCTCCAGACCTGCACTGATTATGTCCGTGCATAGTCTCCAGTTGAACTATGGTGTTTTGATGACAGGCACTATGCACATATGTACAAGTTTTTTTGTTTTGTTTCTGTTGTTGTCTCCATGACTACCGGCAGCGGGTAGTGACGTCACTGGTGAGCGCCGACGGACCAGACGCGTGTCTGGGATCCGGAAGTGCGGATATGGCGTCCGGCATACACACTATTTAGGTAAGCACTTGTTACTTGTTTGTTATCTGACCTGATGAAAATGCACGAATAAACCGCATTGAAACGTTGTCACCACCTTGAAGTAAGTGTCCCGTTGATTTCGTCGCACGGAGTGCCGCACCTGCAGTTGGTTGTATATGTGTATATATATATATATATATATATATATATATATATATATATATATATATATATATATATATATATATATATACATACATACATACATACATACATACACACACACACACACACACACACACACACACACACACACACACACACACACACACATACACATACACATACACATACACATACACACACACACACGTACGTTTACATACCTGAAGACCAGAGCAATAGTGTTTGATGTGCATGATACAAAATCCCTCATCTGGTACGCAGATTACCTTTGAGTGTTGTCGCGTCACTAAACCAAGTGTGAAAATTAGTGCACCATCATCTTTCCATATATATATAATTATAAATATATAGAAGTGTACTGTTGGCTTTATATTTGTGTGGTATCCTAAGCCTATACATAGAAATCTTGGTCCCTGGGTACCTACAAAGGAACAGGTTCAAGAAGATGATCAGCGAGGCAATCCCAGATAATTTCCCCCTCTGATAAAATGGGCGAAATTCGGTTGTTTATCGTTCTCGGTAGATTGGTGGGGGGGGCACTATTCAGTTGTTTATATCGCGATTGTCGCAGAAAGTCTTGTTTGAGCACTCAAACATTTTCACTCATTTCAGCTCACCACCCTTGGCAGTCATTCTACTGGCTGCCGGTGCTCTTAAAAATTTAATATCGCCCATTGACCACTAATTGATATAAGATCCAATGCTATTTTATTTTAGGCCCAAGAGTTAGCAAAATATTAAGATGGCCAAATGCACGATAAAAGTGTAAGAAAAAGAATTAACACTGCAATAATATAACAGATATACAAACACTATGCAAGAAAAAGGCTGATCAATGCAATAATATAACAGCTATTCAGGATAATCTAAGCAACACCTGGTAACTGTGGTACAGTAAGTAATGACTGAAGCAGGTCTGAATCAGCGTGAAGTGAATAGGGCTCAACTGTAAAGAATGCTGTGGGAAGCTTGGTCACTCTTGCAGGTCATATGAGAAAACAAATCACCAGTTTTTCCACACAGCTGAAATTACTTAGTAATAGTCTCTTCATTATCATTTAATTGTAGCCACAGTGGAAGCATGAGTGCAACCCAACAGTAATAGATTTTAACATTTTAAAAGTGCTTAAAACAGAAGTGAGAGGCCATAGCGGGATTATAGCAGCAGTAGGTGTCCCTATAACATGGTCTTCAAGTGAATCTGACAATTTAAATTTAAAAACCTTAGCACACGTGATGAAGAGAACACTCTGGGTAACTGCCACTTTCTCACTTATCCTTATGCTGCGGCTCTCTTCTTGAAGTGACTGTGGGATCTAGATAATCAATAGTAGATAAACGCCTCACACAGGAACCTCACCGCATCACCCTACAGATCTTTGGACCCTAAGTACTAGATGGGACACTTGCACCAGGGACCACCGACTTATGCCCAACAATGGCACCGATCTGCAGACAGCAGACTCCAGCTCAAGCATTAACCATCGACCGCCAACACGCTAACATAGCTCTGAGAGGATAATAGGAACCAGCGATCTCGCCAATCACTGCAGGGCCCAGGGCTTCCTCTTCACACCAAATGTATGACCACTAGTCATCTGGAGATATCCTCCACCTTGATGAGGGGAATAAGAGGCTTGTATAGCACTGGGCTGTTTCCCCTCCACTGCCCTTCCTCCAGCCCACGGAATGGCCGCAGCCCACAGCAACAGCCAGCTCCCAAAGATTTCTGCATTGCCACCCAACCGCCAATCAGTGCGGGGAAATTTGCACACAGCTATAGGGCTCCATGTATATTATATAGCCCCAATAGCTACACCTATATGCAGGAATTTTTAAATAAATTATACGGACAGTGGCTGCAGGCATCTATGTAAGCCCTAGCTCAGGCCTGGCCAACCTGTGGCTCTCCAGATGTTGTGAAACTACACATCCCAGCATGCCTTGCCACAGTTTTAGCATTCCCTAATAGCAAAACTGTGGGAAAGCATGATGGGACTTGTAGTTTTACAACAGCTGGAGAGCCACAGGTTGGCCAGGCCTGCCCTAGCTATTAAAAGTGGGAAATAGGGTTTACTCTAATCGATATAGTGGTGATCACATTCCTTTTGGGGCACCACATATGTAGAGGTGTAATGTACTTGTTACAAATGCACATGTTATGGGGTTACACCATATGTAGTTATTGTGATGAAATGACCGGACTACCTGAATGAACTCCAATTAATGAATGCAATTATGTCCTCGTTAATGTAAGTCTCTAGAAGCTTCTAGTCTATCAAATGTCCAGGCCCAAAGGAAATAAAAGGAACGGATGGCATTGACAGAGCATGTGGGGAGGATATCTGAGGAGGAGCTGTGCACCTGCTATGGTATCTAGCTGACTGTTCCAGTGATCAGCACTGATTTCCAACTGCTATAGAGTCTGGACTGACTTATCAAACTCCCATTGGTGACTCCTTAGTCTGGGGGGAGGAGTGTGAGTCACAGTATTAGCAAATTACAGACAGGGAGTGCAGATCTTCAAAGGATTGCCCTTTCATAATCGTCGCTTACTTTAAAGTAAAAGAGAAACTGGTCTGTGATTTATATTTATAACCAGTTAAGTGCAGCAAATTCCATTGTGCTTTACAATTGGAAACAACAGTGATAAAACAAAATTGGTTAATAACGGACAGTCATAGAGGTAGGAAGGCCCTTCTCACAAGCTTACAATTTATAGGGAAGTAGCCATTGATACACAAGGATAAGTGTTATCTATTGCATATTGGTCCACCAGATTGTAAAGGTTCTCTGTGAGCTGTATGCTATGGTCTCACAGCAATGATGAACCAGGGCCAGGAGGAAGGGAAAGTGAAGAAAAAGAAAATATATGAGGATATGTGTGGACTTGTACAGTGGGGAGATGTAATTGGATAGGAAAGTTTATGAAGGTTATATATACAGGCGCAAAGCTACACTTATGTGGAGGCTCAGATCCGAATATACGTTATTGAGAGGACGTACTTCTAAGAGACAGTGTAATTAGATTATCTAATTCAGTGGTTCTCAAACTCGGTCCTCAGGACTCCACACAGTGCATGTTTTGCAGGTAACCCAGCAAGTGCACAGGTGTATTAATTACTCACTGACACATTTTAAAACGTCCACAGGTGGAGCTAATTATTTCACTTGCGATTCTGTGAGGAGACCTGCAAAACATGTACTGTGTGGGGTCCTGAGGACCGAGTTTGAGAACCTGTGATCTAATTACACTATTTCAGCATACCCTTCTCACCATTATGAAACCCGTGAGCAACCGCAATTAGTTAACTGATCAACTAATACCCTATACACAGTGATGAGAGGGCTACGGAGGTAACATAAATAGACCTTACACAGGGGGAAGCTGGCTGTTTACCGAGGTCCTTCAAACCTAAGAAATCATTTCATTCATAACTGAGCTTTACAACAGACTGCAGTAAATTATATTTCTGACAAGTTTATGAACTGCTGTTAAGGATATAACACGGAGTATCAGAAAGGTCTTCAGTATATAGACCTATGTAAATTTAAAAACACTAAACAAGGAAATTGAAACATCGGAACTCAAGCTATTGAACCTGTAAATCAACTAAACAGAATAGGGAGTATCTGCGGATACATTGAGAAGGCCATGGTTCTCCATTAAAAAATGATATAAACCGGGAGATTTATATCATCTGAAAGTGTACCACCAATAATGGCCATCTTCTAGTACAAATCTGTACTGTAACCTGTGAGATAATGGCGAGTGTACAGTATATAAATGATTGACTTGTTACATTGTATATTTTATTTATTGATCTCTAGTATTAGATATTGCAGCACCATATGAGTGGGTATATAAGAGCATCACTATTATATACAGGGTTTTTTTTTTATAAAGGAGCTCAGAAGATATTGAAAGTAAATAAGATTGACATTGAGATAAATCAAAGGTAAGGGAAGTATGTGTTAAAAAATACTCTTTGGGATTGAAACTAGTGCCTTTTAGATTATAGTAATAGGAACATTTAGTTTGTTATTAATATTACTTATTTCATGAAGGGACAAGTGAATAGTATGTTCTTGTTTTATCATACTTGCCAGCATTCTGGTTTCCTCCTGGGGAGGGCAGCCAGGTTTGCACAGCAGGGGGAGTGGCGCAGCATTGGGGGCAAGGAGGGTGGACACGTGATGTCAAATTGGGGTGGAACAGGGGGTGTGACAACGTCATTGTGGCCCCCCCCCCAACTACACAATGCCAAGATTACCGGCATTGTGCCCCAGGTGGCGGGGCCTTGACAGTGCAATGCAGCAAGAATTGCAACTTCGGATGCCTGGTCTACCCCCTTTGGACAACTGCGTGTGAGTATTGTGGCCAGATGCAGGGGGGATATGGGCGGGTGGCATGCGGCCGAGACACTTGCCCATTCTTCCGGGAGGCCAGGAGCGTCATCCGATTTTCAAGAGCCTCCTTACCATTCCGGGATAGTAGGCAAGTTTGACTATTATGCATGTTAACTTGCAAACAAATACTTTTCTGTAGCAGGTTCCCCCAATTGAACAGTCAGTAATAATTTATTGAAGATTCATAGTATGGTATCAATACAAATGTGTCTTGATCATCTGGTACAGCAGGTGAATAGCTGCATGCATTTTGTTACTCATTTCACAGGACTGCTGCCTACTTATTCAGTCAGTTTATTTATTTATTTTAATTAGTGTTTAGTCAGTCAACAATGCAGCAGATGATTTCAGTACATTAAGTGCAGCATTATTTTTTGTGAAGTTGTGAAATGGTTCTTTTGTTTTTACCCAATGTTACTTTGTGGTGTTCATAATTTTTGGAATTCTTAAAGGTCTGTTGGGTTTGATATCAAGTAGAGCTTGCATCCCTCCTATACTGTATATATTATTTGAACTTAAAAAATCCGGTATAGTGAAACCCAAAACAGGGAACATGTTAAACATTAGCAAAGATGTATATGTTCAAACAACAAAGGTATAAATAGATTTGACATAATGGACCAAGTCAAACAACATCCCACATTTTGTTTTTACCTTAGCTGAAGCTTAGGTGGGTGTTAAACTGTTTGTGATCATACCCTACATTATTACCGAAGGATTTAAGTTTCTACAAATGATCTTGGGAACTGACTCGTATACAAAATGTGCTATAGCTTTTCTGATGGTCATTAAAAGCTAAAGTCTGAGTATTTAAAGATACCTATCTTTTTTTTTTTTTAAGTACAATTGTTATTTTCAAAAATGCATTTAGATGTTGGAGAGAAGTCTCATTTTTTGAGAGCACAAATTGGAAAAACCGTGATATAATGTTCCACTACTAGTAGATTTCGCCCCTTGCGATATGCAATCTAAACTTGTGTGTGTGTGTCTCACTAAAGCTGGGAGAGCACTAAGCAATATATCGGCCATTCGAACGGCCAATATATCGCAAGCCTGTTAGCGGGGTGTGCACCTGATGTCTGTGAATTACGTAGTTCAGACGTGCAGCACACCTGATGGCCGATATAACATCTGCTCATCTGACTGTGTATAGGGGTCCGCCCGTACACTTGCTGCAGTGACTGACGTCACCGCAAATTCAAATGCTCGTCCGGCTGGGTGTCCTGACTGACACATCGAGTGGCCTATCTGTGTGTATACTTAGCTGAATATGACGCTCTGTCAGCGCGACTGCGGGTCCAATGACATGTCTACTTGGTGTGCACGCAGCCTAGGTGTGATCCACCATTGATGTTTATTTTTTCATGATCCAGACTGTTTTTTTTTTTTTCCGGTTTTTTTTTGTATTTTATAGGTTTGCACTCATGATTTACTTTAAGTGAGGTTGGTTTGTCTTTTACTAAGACTGTTTAATGAATAATCATCTTTTATAAATATGCAAATATTGTGACCGAAAAAGAGACCGAGTTGCACAGAATCAGGTGCCCTGAGATGGGCTGTTTGGTGACACTGAAGCCACAGTGTAAAAGGACACATTTACTGCCAGATCTCACCACAGCTTTTTCCACTTTACCCTGTAATATTCTTAGAAAATAGCTACTTTAAAACATGAATATCCACTCAATTGACCATTATCAGTCACCTCTTTGCCATCTTTAACTCTATTCTCTGCCCATCACTTCCTCCCTCATTGCTTCCTGACTTTCCAATCTGCTTCCAGAAATATCCTCCTACAGATACAGAGCCTATGTTTTTTTTCACTCATTTCGCCTTCATTGGTCCTTTCTCTCCCATTACTGAAGATAAGATATTCTCCCTCCTCTTTCCCCTCATCATTCCGTACCAACTCTTATCCTCACTTGCCCACTGCCATCCTCTTCATCCTGTCCCTCTAAATTGGCACTTTCCCGTCTGCATTGACATTTTACTCCCCTCTCCTGTCCATAAAAAAAAAAAAAAAAAAATCTGTTGTTCCTACATTTCTTTCCAACAACTGCCCACTTACCGCCTTCCCTTGCTAAATAGGTTGTAATATACATTTTTCTCCACTCACTTCCTCCTCAACTCTCTCCAGTGAGGCTTCTGCCCTCGTACTCCACTGAGACTGCCCTCACTCAAGTGACCAGTGACATACTATAACCACTTGGTTGAAGTGTAACTTCTCCCTATTCACTCTCCTTGACTTTTTGCTGCTTTCACATAGCAGAACACCCTAGTTTCCTGGGCAACCTACACACTTATGGCCTTTGTGTCAATTGGTCATACATGCCGGATAGTCCAGCATGTCTGTCTGATATGATATTGAAGTGTCAAGACTGCAGCATCAGGCAGTATATGCGCTACCACGGCCGACTGACTGACATTTTCCCTGTTCCTTCGAGCAGAAATGGGAAAATGCCTACTCCGCAGAGGTGGAACTCTGATAATGTGTGGCCATACGCTGTTAGACAGTATAGAGATAATATGCAACATGTATCTAAATATATAAAAACTTTTGAGAATAATTATAAATTGCTATGAGTAAAAGGAAAATGACATCCCTCAAACTCTTTCTTGTGAAACTGACTGATGTTTGGTCACTGTCAATACATAGAAAAAAAACGGTGGTACTCAAACTGAGTCATGACCCCAAAATAAAGTACTTAAACATAATGTGATATTATTAAGGCCCATACACACTAGATTTATTCCAGTGATTTGAGCAATAACAATGAACTATTCGCGCACCCGCACTCATTTGAAGTGGGTTGTCAGCTGTCCATGCATGCAGCTCATTCCCTTCAATCCCAGCAAAGCTGATCATTCGTCGTTCAGATTGTTTGTAAAATTGCTCAGTGTGTACACGCAATATTGTTTGTCAGGGAGTTCAAGGGAAATCGCTTATCTTCCAAATTGTTCATCTTTCAATTCATCTAGTGTGGTATGGGCCTTTACAATGATAAATACCAGTCTTATCTTAAATAATAATTGAATGCCAGTTTGTTTAGCTCTGGGAATGAGTGCCTGGAGGTATTCAGTTGACCGCATTGCACCTGACACTTAACTTTACCACAACTAATGCCAGGGACTTAGTCACGGCAAACTGCATTTTCCGACCTAAGTGCCAGGCACAATGCGGATACTTGAATAGCTGCGGGCACTCATTCCCGAAACTATACAAACTAGCGTTCAAGTGAATTACCACAAAGGGACATTATGCTTTATCATTTTGAGTGTATCAATGCCCCCTTAGGTATTGTGTTTATTTTATATAAGACTTTAATACGTGATTTTGCTATTTTTCTGTAAGAGGCTGATTACCTTCTTGCATCAGCCTCCTTACAAAATTCCTCTCTGAAACATATACCACTTTACAGCAGTCAACCTTTTAATAACCAATAATTTTTTTATTCTGTCACATTACATTATAACCGATATGTATTTATCTCCTTCAATTTTATTTTGATTAATTAAAAAGGCAAATAGGCTTTATACACATCAATATCAGTTACTAACTTGCCATAAGCGATAATCTTGAGTTGCACAATTAAATGTTTATTAAAGCTAATGCTTGCCCGATACATGTATTTGTGTTTTTGTTTTTCTATTGTGACTTTAAAAATCCTTTTGTAGGGAGGAGCCTCTGTGAATCCAGTAGCAGTATGTTCTGGTTTCATATTTTTTTCTTTTTTCTTTTTTAAATGCAATTACAGCGAGAGAAGAGCAGGATGCAGTGACGTAACAGATCTGTGTGTAACGAAGGTAGCAATATGTTATTTATTACCAGTTATTTACATAGTGCACATATATTCCGCATGGCTTTCAAAGAGAATATTGGTCTGCCCCAATCTTGCCCCATTTGACCTTGCAATCCATGTTCCCTACCACATACATTAGGGACAATTTTTGGAGTGTGGGAGGAAATCTGAGTACACTGAGGAAACCTATGCAATCACTGGGAGAATATACAAACTTCCCATGATGGGAATCGAACCCATGACCTCAATGCTGTCGGGTAGTAATGCTAACCATTACACCATCCTTGATGCACCTCACTTCATTCATTATAAACATCACTGGTTCTTCTAAGCTAAATATCATAGGTAATGTATTAGCCAGAGGTATATATTTTTATTAAATAGAATTTTTATGTTTTTAATACAGAACGTCCGAGAGACTTCCGAATTTCGCGTGGCTCTCCCAGACTACTGGAAGAGTGCGCATGTCTCCTAGAGATCGCCATCCGACTCCCCGGGGCAACCCACATCTTGAATAATACACACACAGTCATCCGATAAGCTTCATAAATACATTGTGTACAAATTGGAATCAGGCTCTTAGACCCAAACTATAGTCCTCGTCTCCCCAGTTATTCACATTCTTGCCCATAAGTGCTATACAAGGTTTAGAAAGCCACATTGGTTAATAGATAGGTTACTTATTTTGGTGATTATAATAGAGCTTTGGTGTTAAACTTATGAAAGTGTTTTTTTAAAAGAAAACTTTTTTGGAAGTTTTTCTTCTGGTCTATTTTGCGAAGAATGCATCTAACCTAAATGTTCCATTTACTAGAGTATATACACTACAGTATATGAGCAGCCTGAATGTCTGTCCTGGCATTATCAAAGGTAGCCGAGTGTATGAACAAGCATGGGAAGTTGCAAAGGAAGTGCCTCTGTTATGCCTAGAAGGCATTTCTGTTGTAAATCTTTCCATGATAACTTTGAAAGCCATTCGTATAATGGAAAATCTTATTCTGGGGGTAATTCAGATCTGATCGCTCGCTAGCAGTTTTTTGCAGCGCTGCGATCAGATAGTCGCCGCCTACAGTGGAGTGTATTTTAGCTGTGCAAGTGTGCGAACGCATGTGCAGCCGGGCGGTACAGCTAAACTTTGTGCAGTTTCTGAGTTGCCCAGAACTTACTCAGCCGCTGTGATCACTTCAGCCTGTCCAGGGCCGGAATTGACGTCAGACAACCGTCCTGCAAACGCTTGGACACGCCTGCGTTTTTCCAAACACTCCCAGAAAACTGTCAGTTGCCACCCACAAGCGCCTTCTTCCTGTCACATCTCCTTGCGATCACCTGTGCGAATGGATTCTTCGTAAAACCCATCGCACAGCAACGATCCGCTTTGTACCTGTGTGAAGCGCCTGCGCATTGCGGTGCATATGCATGCGCAGTTCTGACCTGATCGCAGCTCTGCAAAAGACTCGAGCGATCAGGTCTGAGTTACCCCCTCTGTTCTGTCCTGAAGAAGTTATTTTAGAATGAAAAAGGGAAACTCCGTATGGAATTCTTCTACAATTCAGAAAGTATTGCTGTAATCCAGGGCTGATTCTGTAGGTTTGCTTTGAAACATGATTTCTCTTACGTCCTAGAGGATGCTGGGGACTCCGTAAGGACCATGGGGAATAGACGGGCTCCGCAGGAGACATAGGCACTAAAAAGAACTTTAGATGGGTGTGCACTGTCTCCTCCCTCTATGCCCCTCTTCCAGACCTCAGTTAGATCCTGTGCCCAGAGGAGATTGGGTGCATTAGAGAGCTCTCCTGAGTTTCTCTGAAAAAGTATTTTGTTAGGTTTTTTATTTTCAGGGAGCCCTGCTGGCAACAGGCTCCCTGCATCGTTGGACTGAGGAGAGAGAAGCAGACCTACTTAAATGCTAGGCTCTGCTTCTTAGGCTACTGGACACCATTAGCTCCAGAGGGAGTCGGAACGCAGGTCTCCCCTCGCTATTCGTCCCGGAGCAGCGCCGCCGTCCTCCTCACAGAGCCGGATGATAGAAGCCGGGTGAGTATAAGAAGATAGAAGACTTCAGAGGCGGCAGAAGACTTCAGATCTTCTCAGAGGTAACGCGCCATTGCTCCCACACACAACACACAGCGGCAGGCACTGATGGGTGCAGGGCGCAGGGGGGGCGCCCTGGGCAGCAATAATAAACCTCTAGGACTGGCCAGTATAGATATATAGGCTCTGCGGGCTGTATATTTAAATCCCCTGCCAGTGTTGAAGAAATCGAGCAGGACCGAAGCCCGCCGCTGAGGGAGCGGAGCTTGATCCCTCAGCACTAACCAGCGCCATTTTCTCCACAGCACACCGCTGGGAAGCTGGCTCCCCGGACTCTCCCCTGCTAAACACGGTGACAGAGGGTTTTGTAAGAAGGGGGCACATAACTTGGCGCAGTTATTATATAAAGAAAAGCGCTATATATATCTGGGATTTTTCCAGGGTCATTGGCGCTGGGTGTGTGCTGGCATACTCTCTCTCTCTCTCTCTCTCTCTCTCTAGCTCTCCAAAGGGCCTTGTTGGGGAACTGTCTCCAGATTAGAGATTGTGTGGGGTGTCGGTACGCGTGTGTCTGCATGTCTGAAGCGAAGGGCTCTTCTAAGGAGGAGGTGGAGCAAATTAGTGTGGTGTCTCCGTCGGCAACGCCGACGGCTGATTGGTTGGATATGTGGAATGTTTTAAATGCAAATGTGAATTTATTACCCAAGAGGTTGGACAAAGCGGAGTCCAGGGAATGTACAGGGAGTCAAGCCCTGCCTTTCACTATGACACAGGGACTTTCTAGGTCTCAGAAGCGCCCACTATCCCAAGTAGTTGACACTGATACCGACACGGATTCTGACTCCAGTGTCTACTATGATGATGCGAAGTTGCAGCCTAAATTGGCTAAAAGTATTCATTATATGATTATTGCAATAAAGGATGTGTTGCATAGAACAGATGACCCCTCGGTACCTGACATGAGGGTACACATGTTTAAAGAAAAGAAGCCTGAGGTTACTTTTCCCCCTTCTCATGAGCTAAATGAGTTGTTTGAAAGGGCTTGGGAAACTCCAGACAAGAAACTGCAGATTCCCAAGTAGATTCTTATGGCGTATCCTTTCCCGACTAAGGACAGGATACGGTGGGAATCCTCCCCAAGGGTGGGCAAAGCGTTGACACGCTTATCCAAAAAGGTAGCGCTGCCATCTCAAGATACCGCAGCCCTCAAGGATCCTGCTGATTGCAGACAGGAGACTACCTTGAAGTCTATTTACACACATACTGATACATTACTCAGACCGGCGATAGCGTCGGCTTGGGTTTGTAGCGCTGTAGCAGCGTGGACAGATACTTTATCTGCTGATATTGATACGCTGGATAAGGAAACCATTTTATTGACCTTGGGTCATATTAAGGATGCTGTCCTATATATGAGAGATGCTCAGAGAGACGTTGGCCTACTAGGTTCCAGAGCCAACGTGATGGCGATTTCTGCTAGGCGAGCCCTATGGACCCGACAATGGACGGGTGATGCCGACTCGAAGAGGCATATGGAGGTTTTGCCCTACAAGGGTGAGGACTTATTTGGGGAAGGTCTCACGGACCTGGTTTCCACAGCTACTGCAGGTAAATCAACTTTTTTACCTTATGTTTCCTCACAGCAAAAGAAAACCCCACATTATCAGATGCAGTCCTTTCGGTCGCATAAATCCAAGAGTACGGGGATCTTCCTTTCTTGCCAGAGTTAAGGGCAAGGGGATAAAGCTGCCAACTACAGCTAGTTCCCAGGAGCAGAATTCCTCCCCGGCTTCTACAAAATCCACCGCATGACGCTGGGGCTCCGCTGAGGGAGTCCGCTCCAGTGGGGGCACGTCTTTGACTTTTCAGCCACGTCTGGGATCAATCACAGGTGGATCCCTGGGCAATAGACATTGTTTCCCAGGGTTACAAGCTGGAATTCGAAGAGGTGCCTCCTCGCCGGTTTTTCAAATCAGCCCTACCGGCTTCTTCCCCAGAGAGGGAGGTAGTTTTAGCAGCAATTCAAGAATTGTGTCTTCAACAAGTGGTGGTCAAGGTTCCCCTGCTTCAGCAGGGGATGGGGTATTACTCAACCCTGTTTGTGGTCCCGAAACCAGACGGTTCGGTCAGACCCATTCTGAATGTAAAATCCTTAAACCTATACTTAAAAAGGTTCAAGTTCAAGATGGAATCACTCAGAGCGGTCATCGCCAGCCTGGAAGTGGGGGGGGGGATTATATGGTGTCCCTGGACATAAAGGATGCATACCTTCATGTCCCCATATATCCGCCTCATCAGGCGTTCCTGAGATTTGCTGTACAGAATTGTCATTACCAATTTCAGACGTTGCCGTTTGGGCTTTCCACGGCCCCGAGGATTTTCACCAAGAGAATGGCGGAAATTATGGTGCTCCTGCGCAAGCAGGGAGTCACAATTATCCCGTACTTGGACGATCTCCTAATAAAAGCGAGATCAAGAGAGTAGTTGCTGAACAGCGTAGCACTCTCCCTGAGGGTGTTGCAGCAGCACGGCTGGATTCTCAATCTCCCGAAGTCACAGTTGGTTCCAACGACCCGTTTGCCTTTCTTAGGCATGATTCTGGATACAGACCAGAAACGGGTTTTTCTCCCGATGGAAAAAGCCCAAGAACTCCTGAACTTGGTCAGGGACCTCTTGAAGCCAAAAAGGGTGTCGGTGCATCACTGCACTCGAGTTCTGGGAAAGATGGTGGCGTCTTATGAGGCCATTCCATTTGGCAGGTTCCATGCAAGGACTTTTCAGTGGGACCTTCTGGACAAGTGGTCCGGGTCGCATTTACAGATTCATCAGATGATCAGCCTGTCCCCCAGGGCCAGGGTATCTCTCATGTGGTGGCTACAGAGTGCTCACCTTCTAGAGGGTCGCAGGTTCGGCATTCAGGACTGGGTTCTGGTAACCACGGACGCAAGCCTCCGAGGATGGGGAGCAGTCACACAGGGAAGAAACTTCCAAGGTCTATGGTCAAGCCAGGAGGCTTGTCTACACATCAACGTACTGGAATTAAGGGCCATATACAACGGCCTTCGTCAAGCGGAGAATTTGCTTCGCGACCTACCGGTTCTGATTCAGTCAGACAACGTCACCGCAGTGGCTCATGTAAACCGTCAAGGCGGAACAAAGAGCAGAGTGGCGATGGCAGAAGCAGCCAGGATTCTTCGCTGGGCGGAAAATCATGGAAGCGCTCTGACGGCAGCCTTCATTCCTGGAGTGGACAACTGGGAAGCGGACTTCCTCAGCAGACACGATCTACATCCAGCAGAATGGGGACTTCATCAGGAAGTCTTTGCAGAGATTGCAAGTCAGTGGGGACTGCCTCAAAAAGACATGATGGCGTCTCGCCTCAACAAGAAACTTCTGAGGTATTGCGCCAGGTCAAGGGACCCTCAGGCGGTAGCAGTGGACGCCCTGGTGACACCGTGGGTGTTCCAGTCGGTCTATGTGTTCCCTCCTCTTCCTCTCATCTCCAAGATATTGAGAATCATAAGACGAAGAGGAGTACAGACAATTCTCATTGTTCCAGATTGGCCTCAAAGGGCCTGGTATCCGGATCTGCAGGAAATGCTCACAGAAGATCTGTGGCCTCTTCCTCTCAGAGAGAGGACCTGTTGCAACAGGGGCCCTGTCTGTTCCAAGACTTACCGCGGCTGCGTTTGACGGCATGGCGGTTGAACGCTGGATCCTAGCGGAAAAGGTCATTCCGGATGAGGTCATTCCTACTCTGATAAAGGCTAGGAAGGACGTGACGGCAAAACATTATCACCATATATGGAGGAAGTATTTGTGTGAGTCCAGGAATGCTCCTCCAGAAAAATTCCATCTGGGCCATTTCCTTCACTTCCTATAGACTGGAGTGAATTTGGGCCTAAAATTAGGCTCCATTAAGGTTCAGATTTCGGCCCTATCCATTTTCTTTCAGAAGGAATTGGCTTCTCTCCCAGGAGTCCAGACTTTTGTGAAGGGATTGCTGCATATCCAGCCTCCTTTTGTGCCTCCTATGGGACCTTAACGTGGTGTTACGGTGCCTTAAGTCTCACTGGTTTGAGCCTCTTCAAACTGTGAAATTAAAGTATCTCACTTCGAAAGTGGTCATGTTGTTGGCCTTGGCATCGGCAAGGCGAGTGTCTGAGTTGGCGGCTTTATCTCATAAAAGCCCCTATCTTATTTTCCATGTGGATAGAGCGGAGTTGTGGACTCGTCCTCAATTTTTGCCTAAGGTGGTTTCCTCTTTTCATATGAACCAACCTATTGTGGTGCCTGTGGCTACGCGGGACTTGGAGGATTCCGAGTCCCTTGATGTGGTAAGGGCATTGAAAATTTATTTAGCCAGAACGGCTCGGTTAGGAAAACAGAGGCACTGTCTGTCCTGTATGCAGCCAACAAGGTTGGCGCTCCTGCTTCTAAGCAGATTATTGCTCACTGGATCTGTAACACGATTCAGCAGGCTCATTCTACGGCTGGATTGCGGTTACCAAATTCAGTAAAGGCCCATTCCACTAGGAAGGTGGGCTCTTCTTGGGCGGCTGCCCGAGGTGTCTCGGCATTACAGCTTTGCCGAGCGGCGACTTGGTTGGGTTCAAACACCTTTGCAAAGTTCTACAAGTTTGATACCCTGGCTGATGAGGACCTCATGTTTGCTCAGTCGGTGCTGCAGAGTCATCCGCACTCTCCCGCCCATTTTGGAGCTTTGGTATAATCCCCATGGTCCTTACGGAGTCCCCAACATCCTCTAGGACGTAAGAGAAAATAAAATTTTAAACCTACCGGTAAATCTTTTTCTCCTAGTCCGTAGAGTATGCTGGGCGCCCGTCCCAGTGCGGACTAAATTCTGCAAGACTTGTATATAGTTTTGGCTTACATAAGGGTTATGTTACAGTTTTGATCAGTCTCGGGCTTATGCTGTTTTGTTTCATACTGTTAACTGGTTCGTATATTCCAGGTTATACGGTGTGGATGGTGTGGGCTGGTTTGAATCTTGCCCTTGGATTAACAAAAATCCTTTACTCGTAATGTCAGTCTCCTCTGGGCACAGTTTCTCTAACTGAGGTCTGGAGGAGGGGCATAGAGGGAGGAGCCAGTGCACACCCATATCTATACTTCTTTTTAGTGCCCATGTCTCCTGCGGAGCCCGCCTATACCCCATGGTCCTTACGGAGTCCCCAGCATCCTCTACGGACTAGGAGAAAAAGATTTACCGGTAGGTTTAAAATCTTATTTTTTCCAAAAACTCCCTGACTACGGTCAGTTGCCACCCAGAAACGCCCACTTCATGTCAATCTTCCTGCGTTCGACCGTGCGACAGGAAAGTTCGTTAGACTTTGTGCAAACCCACGATGCTTATTGTACCTGTACGACACGCCTGCGCATTGCGGTGCATATGCATGCGCAGAAATGCTGATTTTTAGCTTGATCGCTGCGCTGCGAACAACGGCAGCTAGCAATCAACTCGGAATGACCCCCATGGTTATGTGTGCTGTTTGTAATTCTACCCCTTCTTCAGCTGGGTCCCTCATGTGGAAACAGTGTTCCTTTATCTCCACAGGGACACAGTTTACAGTCACCTGACTGGCTGGATAATTTTAAAAGCATGATTCAGAGTGTAAATTCAGAATTAGCTGCAGCTAAAAAGGAGAGACAGGTGTTAAAACAGTATATTGATTGTATGGCAAAGGCAGCGGATACCAGAAAGGCTGTCTAAGTCGAAAATATTATATCCACATGCATCACGTACAAACACCACACAGTGGCCTCCGTGTGTGTGCTTGTTCTGCCGTGCGTGCACATGCCCGTACGTTGCGTATATTGGCTCACGAAGTCCTGCGTGGAGTAAATACGGTAGCATACGCATTCGCATGGAAAAGCCACAAAGACATATCTGATATTTAATCCACATAATGCATAATTTACACACAGCCTACACACACCACACCAGCAAGTTACATTTGCTTCAGAGGTAGAACAGAGGGATTCAACTTTACAGGATATGAGGGGACAGAATTGGGTTAGGAGGTGGTGTTTGGTATCCAGTTGTACAGTATTTCAAGGGCAATATTCCGATGGCAGTTTGCAGAAAGTAGCACGCTCCTGCGCATATCTATGCGCAGGAATATATTATTATCACACTGTATTTACTGTACTCCTGATATTCGGCGGGAACCCAGTGGAGGACACCTGCAAGTGCACCTGGACCAGGCATCGCCTACCTATTCAAACCGACCTAAGACCCCTCATGTACTGTAAATGACCAGCCCTTTGACCTATGAAAGAAGAGATTACAGTTTCCTTTGTTTCATGCTTTGTACTATTGTATAAAAACCAAGCCTCCTGGCCGGCCTCAGTCTATTCTCTGAAGGTCATCTTTCCAGATTGACTGAGGACCGGATCCGGGTGGCGCAGGCAAACAAACGTATGTATTCATTGGTTGTAGCTTTTCTCTTGTATTGTTGTATTTCTCTGTGAACCCCCTTTTAAGTAAATATTTGTTGCTGCGTTTGACCACAAAATTACATATACACTATTGTTGTCGCATTCCTTTCCTGTTAGGGGTTTAAAGTGTATTCGGCCGCACGTGTAGCTACTTTGTGCTTACAGCGTGACGGCATGCTTACGCAACGTGTACGCATTTCATAGAGGGTTATCACACACACGCTTAGCGGTCGCAGCGGCCTGAACATTTCTGTATTTAGGTATTGCTTTTTCCTGTAAGTTAAACAAACTTAACACTTCTCAGCCCCCTCTGTTGGTTTCACATAAACTCTCACTGCCACAGGTGCTCCAGTCTGATTCTGATCAGCCTGATGTGGATGATTATGATATGGATGAGGACAGCTCTCTGTCCGCTGGGTTGGAGGCCCTCATTTATGCTGTTAGAGGGGTTCTTCACATACCAGATCAGGAAGCAGAACCAGATGAGGAGTTGTACTTTTAATGTTGGACCCAAGACCTCAGCCACTTTTCCTGTGTCTAAGGAATTAAACTCCCTGGCCAGGGAGGCACGGGTAAACCCTGACAAGAAATGTAAAATTCCTCAGAGGTTTTTAACTACTTTTCCCCTCTCAGCTGAGGACTGGAAGGTATGGGACCCCCCCCTCCCTGTCAGTCGATACGTCTGTATCCAGACTTTTTAACAAGTTTGTACTGCTGGTGCCAGGGGCTATATCCCTTAAAGACCCTGCTGACCGTAAAATTGAGACCAGTCTCAAGGCAATATATACGGCAGCAGGCGTAGCACAGCGCCCCACAATAGTTTGTGGGTGGATTTCCAGGGTGGTAGTGAAGTGGTCTGATTAATATTAATGGATTAGACACACTGCCTCAGGATGAGGTCATTACTCTGCTGCAACACATACAGGCTGCTGCAAATTTTATGAGCGAGGCTGTAAAGGAACTGTGTAAGATAAATGGCCGCACTACTGCTATGGCAGTTTCTGCACGCAGAGCTCTGTGGTTACGTCAATGGTGAGTGGATGCTGATTCCAAAAAGGGTGTAGAAAATCTTCCCTTTACAGGTGATGCCTTGTTTGAGGACGAGTTAAATAAATAAATCTCCCAGGCAACGGCAGGTAAGATGACCTATCTGCCAGCGGCTGCACCACCTGCTCGACGTTCTTACACAGGACCCTCCTTGCAGTCCTTTCGTGTGGCAAGGTTCAGAGGCAGGGGTCGAGGGGTCTCCACCACTCCCAGAGGATCTCGTGGTAAGTCCCGTAAACCTGCAGCTACTGCGTCCCTGGACCAGACCACCGGATCCCCTGCCACTAAGCCTTCTGCGTGACGGTTGGCCCCTGCAGCAAGGCGACTTTCAAGTAGGTGCTCGCCTTCAACACTTCGCCCACGTGTCCCTAGATGTCAATGATGCTTACCTACACATTCCCATGTGGCCCCCCCCCTCATCAGGCTTACCTCAGGTTCGCCATCTTGGACGTACATTTCCAGTTTCAGGCTTTGCCCTTTGGCCTATCCACAACTCCGAGGGTCTTCACCAAAATCATGGCGTAGATGATGCTGCAACTGCGCATGATGGGAGTCAACGTAGTCCCCTACTTGGACGATCTCCTGATAAAGGCTATGTCCAGAGAGCGTCTATTGCACAGCATCGATCTGACGGATCCTAAATTTCCAGAAATCTCACCTGGAACCGACCCAACGTCTTCGTATCCAGTATCATTCCCAGGAACTGGTGTCTCAAAAGGTGTTTCTTCCGATGGACAAGGCCCTGGCTATCCAGGTCTGCTCAGTGCTCCGTCCTCGCAAGGTATCCATACATCTTTGCATACTCTTGCTGGGCAGGATGGTTGCTGCTTATGAGGCAATCCAATATGGCAGATTTAATGCCCGGCCATTTCAGCTGGATCTGCTGGACAAATGTTCGGGGTCTCCCCTTCACATGCATCAGGAAGTGACCTTATCTCCAAAAGCTCGATTTCTCTGTTATGGTGGCTACAAGTTCTTCACCTGGTAGAAGGCAGGAGTTTCAATAGCCACTCGTGGATTCTACTGACAACGGATGCCAGCCTCCGGGGTTGGGGGGCTGCGACCCAAGGGACCCAGTTCCTCGGGATATGGTCAGTTCAGGAATCTGCTCGGCTGATAAACATCCTGGAACTCAAGGCAATTTACAATGCTCTTCTGCAAGCTTCCCATCTCCTGAAGGATCAGGCGATCCAGGTTCAGTCGGACAACGCCACGGCAGTGGCGTACATAAACCGACAAGGGGGAACAAAAAGCAGAGCGGCGATGTGAGAAGTGTCAAGAATACTCGTCTGGGCGGAGGCCAATGCAAGGGCCATCTCAGTCACAACTGGGAAGCGGACTTCCTCAGTAGGCACGACCTCCATCCAGGGGAATGGGGCCTACATCCCCAGGTGTTTCAACAGTTAATTCACCGGTGGGGCTGCCCGCAGATAGATCTGATTGGTTCTTGTCTCAACAAGAAGCTGTGCCATTACTGTTCCAGAACGAGGGATACGCAGGCTGTAGCAGTGGACGCACTGACAACACCATGGATGTACCAGTTTGTGTACCTGTTCCCTCCTCTACCGCTAATCCCAAGGGTTCTTAAAAGACTAAGAAGGGAAAGCAGTCAAGCAATTCTAATTGCTCCGGATTGGCCTCGACGGGCGTGGTACTTGGACCTCCTAACCATGGCTCTGGAGGATCCTGGCCTCTGCCGCTCCAAAAGGATCTTGTTCAACAAGGTCCGTTCGTTTGTTCAGACTTACAGCAGCTACATTTGACGGCTTGGAAGTTGAGAGGGAGATTCTAGCTAGAAAAGGTCTTCCCTCCCGGGTTATTGCCACCATGGTCCAGGCCAGGAAGATGGTTACGTCTAAACATTATCATCGTATCTGGAAAAAGTATGTTTCCTGGTGTGAAAGTAGAAAGGTTTCTTCTGTGGAATTTAGAATTGGTCACTTTCTACTTTTCCTGCAAGTGGGTGTGGATATGGGCCTACGTTTAGGCTCCATCAAAGTCCAGATTTTGGTGCTCTCTGTTTTCTTCCAGAAACAACTTGCCATGTTGCCGGAAGTCCAAACTTTCCTTAAAGGAGTTCTTCATATACAACCACCCTTCGTACCTCCCACGGCTTCATGGGATCTCAATGTGGTTCTGTCCTTTCTTCAATTGGACTGGTTTGAACCCTTACATAGGGTGGAGTTAAAATTTCTCACCTGGAAGACAGTGATGTTATTAGCATTGGCGTCTGCCAGACGTGTCTCTGAATTGCGGGGCCTTATCCTGTAAGATCCCTTAATTTATTTATCATGAAGACAGGGTGGAACTCGGGACCCGACCTCCGTTTTTGCCAAAAGTGGTGTCAGCTTTTCATGTGAATCAACCCATTGTGGTTACGGTGTTTGATGCTTCCGTTGGTCCAGAGTCCTTGGATGTGGTGATGGCTCTGAAGATTTATGTCAAACTGATGGCTCGTCATCGGAAATCTGGCTCCCTGTTTGTCATTTATGATGCCATCAAGATTGGTCGTCCGGCTTCTAAGCAATCAAATGATCGTTGGCTCAGGTTGACCATTCAACAAGCTTATACTTCGGCGGCTCTGCCTTTGCCGACGTCTGTTCAGGCCCACTTGACGAGTTCTGTGGGCTCTTCCTGGGTGGCTGCCCGGGGTGTCTCGTCCTTGCAGTTGTGCCGAGCTGCTACTTGGTCTGGTTCGAACACTTTTTTTCTTAAGTTTTATCGGTTCGACACCTTAGCGAAGGATGATCTTCAGTTTGGTCAGGCAGAGTTACAGGTATCTCAGCAGTCTCCCACCCGTTTACCCATGGTACTAAAGTACAGATCCCCAGTATCCACTAGGACGTAAGAGAAAATAGGAATTTAATACCTACCGGTAATTCCTTTTCTCGTAGTCCATAGTGTATACTGGGCGCCCGCCTCAGTGCTTCGATTCATGCTCTACCGGAGTAAGTGTTTGGTTGGCCCGCCGTTGCGGTCCCTTTATGTGGTTGGGATAGCTTTTGCTATCCTGGTTGTGTTGGTGTTGCTATCCTCTGTTCTGGTTAGCGCCCTCTTTTCGGCAA
Source organism: Pseudophryne corroboree (assembly GCF_028390025.1). Taxonomy (NCBI): domain Eukaryota; kingdom Metazoa; phylum Chordata; class Amphibia; order Anura; family Myobatrachidae; genus Pseudophryne; species Pseudophryne corroboree. The sequence goes on along the minus strand of NC_086444.1, from coordinate 940,419,416 downwards.
TGGTTGTGTGTTGGCTTTGTGCCTCACAGCTGTTGTACCTGTTTTCTTCTCTTGTGGTATGTCAGTCTCCTCGGGCACAGTTTTCTAGACTGAGTCTGGTAGGAGGGGCATAGAGGGGAGGAGCTAGCACACACACACACACACACACACACACACACACACACACACACTAAAGGTTTTAAAGTGGCAGGCTCCAGTGGATCCGATCTATACCCCATGGTACTAAAGTACAGATCTCCAGTATCCACTACGGACTACGAGAAAAGGAATTACCGGTAGGTATTAAATTCCTAGTTTTACTGAAGTGACAAATTCGGATGGCCTAAAAGAAATTCAGGGATTAAAGTAAGTGTGTGTGTGTGTGTGTATATATATATATATATATATATATATATATATATATATATATATATATATATATATTTCTTTTTACACAAATATGTATTCATACTTTGCTAAATTGCTGATATATATTTATATTTTTAAGTCTTCATGCTGGGCTGTGCAATCTTATACTCCTAGCACAGCTTCCTTTCATTGTCCACCTGTTGGTAATTAAGTGGTGGTTTCTTTAGAGTATTTGCTGTGTTTCCATATATCCCTGGGTCAATTGGTTTTAATTAGTGTGATTATACACGTGTTCTCAGATTGGGACTTAGTTAACATAGGTCCTAACTGTTGTTATAGGCCCTACACACTGGCCGATTTTTTGAAAGATATGAACGATCTCGTTCATAAATGAACGAGAACTCGTTCATATCTTTCAGTGTGGAGGCTCCAGCGATGAACGATGCGCGGCCCCGCGCTCGTTCATCGCTGGTCCCCCGTCGGCTGTGCATGCAGGCCAATATGGACGATCTCGTCCATATTTGCCTGCAGTTCTATGGAGCCGGGTGACGGGGGGAGTGAAGAAACTTCACTGCCCCCCCCCCCCCCCCCCCCGCCGCCGGGTCGGCCGTATCCGCCGTCGGGCAGCTCGGCGGCGGATCGGCTAGTGTGTAGGGCCCTTTATACAATTAAATACTCTAGGTATCATATCCATAGGATACCATAAGGACTCTGTATAGATTTCTGCATTTTTCACCTGTATTGTGACTTCTGAGGTATGTTATGATTAATGTATTTTGTGTTTGTGGAATCTTAATGTTAATAGATTAATTACAATAGTGAATGGAGTCTTCATTGATAAGATGCAGATTCATCAGCACATGTGCTTCATATAGAAGTAATTCATTTTATAATTCTAGTCTAAAAAGACAGAAAAATTAGACTAGAGGTAATACACGCCCATTTTTATTTTTTAAATGAAGGTTAAGGTCTATGACGTACGGAAAGATTAATAGTAATCTCCTAGAACATATCTTTATGGTCTGACTAGTCCTCACATTTCAGATGTGAAGGCGTTTATATACCAGTGATTCTTGAAATGAGTGGTATCTGAGTTTAGGCCCTCCCTTTTTGTATACCTTTCACCATGATAAGGTGAGACACTAACAAATGCTAATTAACTCATTAGGTCCTCCATGTGTGCATGAAGTTGCTGATTCCTCTTTTTTTCATACGAATGCTTCCCTTTTGAGCTCTTCGTAATCTGAGTTACCAGATTCACGAGGTATGTTGTACATTATTCAACCTCTACGGTTTAATTGAATTTAGATAATAGATCCCTTCAAGAACTTGTTATATTCCCAATTAGGCTGACTTTATGCCCTTATTTCACGCCTCATTGATGTTTGGAAGACCACGTATGAACCTATTCGGCCAATGATCTAGGCCTATCACTCTCTTGGATAGACATTATTATCTAAGGTATGTCTAACATAAAATCTTTTTCGGTGGACCATATTTATGAATAACATCTTAAAGTCTCTTCTAATTATGTGAGAATATCAACTGCTCATTCCATGTGTTCGGTTTTTTCCTTGTCTTGCCCATCTTTGTTTTTTCGGACTGTTCTTTTGGATTGTTTGTACATTTTCTTATGTATTTTTATGTATTCATATATTTTATTGAATGGTTGTTCTACAATTTCTAGACGCACCCCTGATGAAGTCTAGTTCCTAGACGAAACGCGTTGGGTTACTGTATTTCTTGTTGATGTTATCTCCGAATATTTAATGAGGAAGAATAAGGATACAACAGAAAGGTTGCCTTCTTTCCTCCATATCCCATTGATGGATTTCTGTAGGAGAAACTACATCATAATGTACATGTAATAATGATGGATATACAGGTTGAGTATCCCTTATCCAAAATGCTTGGGACCAGAGGTATTTTGGATTTCGGATTTTTCCGTATTTTGGAATAATTGCATACCATAATGAGATCATGGTGATGGGACCTAAATATAAGCACCGAATGCATTTGTTACATATACACCTTATATACACAGCCTGAAGGTTATTTTAGACAATATTTTTTATAACTTTGTGCATTAAACAAAGTGTGTCTACATTCACACAATTAATTTGTTTCATATACACCTTATACACACAGCCTAAGGTCATTTAATACAATATTTTTAATAACTTTGTGTATTAAACAAAGTTTGTGTACATTGAGCCATCAAAAAACAAAGGTTTCACTATCTCACTCTCACTCAAAGTCCGTATTTCGGAATATTTGGATATGGGATACTCAACCTGTACTTCATGTTTCTGTATAATTGTTTTAATACATTTTTATGAAAAGTACAGTCCGTTATGTGTTTTAAAAACCTGTATAAATATTGATTGCAAATCCTGTTAAGCAATAGTCTTTGTATAAGGGTAATTGTAAACCCCTGGGGCGCCATTTTTCCTCTTTTTCTATACAATATATATATATGTATGTGTGTGTGTGTATGTATGTATGTATGTGTGTGTGTGTATATATATATATATATATATATATATATATATGTATGTATGTGTATATATGTATGTATATATATATATATATATATATATATATATATATATATATATATATATATATATATATATATATATATATATATATATATATATATATATATACATACAAATCCACAAAAGAAGCCGCTTCTCACTTACATATAAATAGAACGCTGGTGCTCGGTTAGTATAATCATATAAAAAAGTTCCCAGGATAACCACCAGAGCGATTAGACCCAGATAAACCAGCACACAGCTTGAATGCAAAGAAGTGTTTTACTTATGTAAAACACTTCTTTGCATTCAAGCTGTGTGCTGGTTTATCTGGGTCTAATCGCTCTGGTGGTTATCCTGGGAACTTTTTTATATGTATGTGTGTATATATATATATATATATATATGTATGTGTGTATGTATATATATATATGTATATATGTATATATATATATATATATATATATATATATATATATATATATATATATATATATATATATATATATATATATATATATATATAATATAATATATATTTTGTCCATAACAGCCGGCACTCCTGTTATGCCCCCGTGCCAGTGTAGTCCAATGTATATCTTTAAAAAAAATCACGGCACTGGAGACAGGTGGAATTAAAACACCAAACTTGTATTGCAGGTAGACGCACGTTTCAGAGCTACAGCTCCATCCTCAGTCCTCTTGTATGGTACTGAGGACGGAGCTGTAGCTCTGAAACGTGCGTCTACCTGCAATACAAGTTTGGTTTTTAATTCTACCTGCCTCCAGTGCCGTGATTTATATATATATATATATATATATATATATTTCTCTGACGTCCTAGTGGATGCTGGGACTCCGTCAAGACCATGGGGAATAGCGGCTCCGCAGGAGACAGGGCACAAAATTTAAAAGTTTGACCACTAGGTGGTGTGTACTGGCTCCTCCCCCTATGACCCTCCTCCAAGCCCCAGTTAGGTTTTTGTGCCCGTCCGAGCAGGGTGCAATCTAGGTGGCTCTCCTAAAGAGCTGCTTAGAAAAAGTTTGTTAGGTTTTTTATTTTCAGTGAGTCCTGCTGGCAACAGGCTCACTGCAACGAGGGACTTAGGGGAGAAGAAGTGAACTCACCTGCGTGCAGGATGGATTTGCTTCTTAGGCTACTGGACACTAGCTCCAGAGGGACGATCACAGGTACAGCCTGGATGGGTCACCGGAGCCGCGCCGCCGACCCCCTTGCAGATGCCGAATAGAGAAGAGGTCCAGAAACCGGCGGCAGAAGACGTCTCAGTCTTCATGAGGTAGCGCACAGCACTGCAGCTGTGCGCCATTGCTCTCCGCACACTTCACACCAGCGGTCACTGAGGGTGCAGGGCGCTGGGCGGGGCGCCCTGGGCAGCAATGTAATATACCTATTCTGGCTAAAATATATCACATATAGCCCCTGGGGCTATATGGATGTATTTAACCCCTGCCAGGTTCCAAAAAAACCGGGAGAAGAAGCCCGCAGAAAAGGGGGCGTGGCCTATTCTCAGCACACAGCGCAATTTTCCTGCCCAGCTCCGCTGCGAGGAAGGCTCCCAGGACTCTCCCCTGCACTGCACTACAGAAACAGGGTAAAAACAGAGAGGGGGGGGGGCACTTATTGGCGATATTTATAATATTTGAGCTGCTATAAAGGGAACACACTTATTAAGGTTGTCCCTATATATATTTATAGCGCTTGGGTGTGTGCTGGCAAACTCTCCCTCTGTCTCCCCAAAGGGCTAGTGGGGTCCTGTCTTCTATCAGAGCATTCCCTGTGTGTCTGCTGTGTGTCGGTACGTGTGTGTCGACATGTATGAGGACGATGTTGGCGTGGAGGCGGAGCAATTGCCTGTAATGGTGATGTCACCCCCTAGGGAGTCGACACCAGAATGGATGGCTTTGTTTATGGAATTACGGGATAGTGTCAGCACGCTACAAAAGTCGGTTGACGACATGAGACAGCCGGCAAACCAGTTAGTACCTGTCCAGGCGTCTCAGACACCGTCAGGGGCTGTAAAACGCCCTTTACCTCAGTCGGTCGACACAGACCCAGACACTGACACTGAATCCAGTGTCGACGGTGAAGAAACAAACGTATTTTCCAGTAGGGCCACACGTTATATGATCACGGCAATGAAGGAGGCTTTGCATATCTCTGATACTGCAAGTACCACAAAAAGGGGTATTATGTGGGGTCTGAAAAAACTACCTGTAGTTTTTCCTGAATCAGAGGAATTGAATGACGTGTGTGATGAAGCGTGGGTTACCCCTGATAAAAAAAACTGCTAATTTCAAAGAAGTTATTGGCATTATACCCTTTCCCGCCAGAGGTTAGGGCACGCTGGGAAACACCCCCTAGGGTGGACAAGGCGCTCACACGTTTATCCAAACAAGTGGCGTTACCGTCTCCTGATACGGCCGCCCTCAAGGATCCAGCTGATAGGAGGCTGGAAAATACTCTAAAAAGTATATACACACATACTGGTGTTATACTGCGACCAGCAATCGCCTCAGCCTGGATGTGCAGTGCTGGGGTGGCTTGGTCGGATTCCCTGACTGAAAATATTGATACCCTGGATAGGGACAGTATTTTATTGACTATAGAGCAATTAAAGGATGCGTTCCTTTATATGCGAGATGCACAGAGAGATATCTGCACTCTGGCATCAAGAGTAAGTGCGATGTCCATATCTGCCAGAAGAAGTCTATGGACACGACAGTGGTCAGGCGATGCGGATTCCAAACGGCATATGGAAGTATTGCCGTATAAAGGAGAGGAATTATTTGGGGTCGGTCTATCGGATTTGGTAGCCACGGCAACAGCCGGGAAGTCCACCTTTTTACCTCAAGTCCCCTCCCAACAGAAAAAGCCGCAGTCTTTTCAGCCGCAGTCCTTTCGTTCCTATAAGAACAAGCGAGCAAAAGGACATTCATATTTGCCCCGAGGCAAAGGAAAGGGTAAGAGACTGCACCAAGCAGCCCCTTCCCAGGAGCAGAAGTCCTCCCCGGCTTCTGCAAAGGCCTCAGCATGATGCTGGGACCTTACAAGCGGACTCAGGGGCGGTGGGGGGGTCGCCTCAAGAATTTCAGCGCACAGTGGGCTCACTCGCAGGTGGACCCCTGGATCCTGCAGGTAGTATCTCAGGGTTACAGGTTGGAATTCGAGAAGTCTCCCCCTCGCCGGTTCCTAAAGTCTGCTTTGCCAACGTCTCCCTCCGACAGGGCGACGGTATTGGAAGCCATTCACAAGCTGTATTCTCAGCAGGCGATAGTCAAGGTACCCCTTCTACAACAGGGAAAGGTGTATTACTCCACGCTATTTGTGGTACCGAAGCCGGACGGCTCGGTAAGACCTATTCTAAATCTGAAATCTCTGAACCTGTACATACAAAAATTCAAGTTCAAGATGGAGTCACTCAGAGCAGTGATAGCGAATCTGGAAGAGGGGGATTTTATGGTGTCCTTGGACATCAAGGATGCTTACCTTCATGTCCCAATTTGCCCTTCACACCAAGGGTACCTCAGGTTCGTGGTACAAAACTGTCATTATCAGTTTCAGACGCTGCCGTTTGGATTGTCCACGGCACCCAGGGTCTTTACCAAGGTAATGGCCGAAATGATGATTCTTCTTCGAAGAGAAGGCGTATTAATTATCCCTTACTTGGACGATCTCCTGATAAGGGCAAGATCCAGGCTGGAGGTGGGAGTAGCACTAACTCAAGTAGTGCTCCAACAGCACGGGTGGATTCTGAATTTTCCAAAATCCCAACTGATCCCGACGACACGTCTGCTGTTCCTAGGGATGATTCTGGACACTGTTCAGAAAAAGGTATTTCTTCCGGAGGAGAAAGCCAGGGAGTTATCCGAACTAGTCAGGAACCTCCTAAAACCAGGGACAGTGTCTGTGCATCAATGCACAAGAGTCCTGGGAAAAATGGTGGCTTCTTACGAAGCGATTCCATTCGGCAGATTCCATGCACGAATTTTTCAGTGGGATCTGCTAGACAAATGGTCCGGATCGCATCTGCAGATGCATCAGCGGATAAAATTGTCGACAAGGACAAGGGTCTCTCTGCTATGGTGGTTGCAGAGTACTCATCTGTTAGAGGGCCGCAGATTCGGCATACAGAACTGGGTCCTAGTGACCACGGATGCCAGCCTGGGAGGCTGGGGAGCGGTCACACGAGGAAGAAACTTCCAGGGCGTGTGGTCAAGCCTGGAAACGTCTCTTCACATAAATATACTGGAGCTAAGAGCAATCTACAATGCTCTAAGCCTGGCAAAACCTCTGCTTCAGGGTCAGCCGGTGTTGATCCAGTCGGACAACATCACGGCAGTCGCCCACGTAAACAGACAGGGCGGCACAAGAAGCAGGAGGGCAATGGCAGAAGCTGCAAGGATTCTTCACTGGGCGGAAAATCATGTGATAGCACTGTCAGCAGTGTTCATTCCGGGAGTGGACAACTGGGAAGCAGACTTCCTCAGCAGACACGATCTTCACCCGGGAGAGTGGGGACTTCATCCAGAAGTCTTCCACATGATTGTGGTCCATTGGGAAAGACCAATGGTGGACATGCTGGCGTCCCGCCTCAACAAAAAACTGGACAGGTATTGCGCCAGGTCAAGAGACCCTCAGGCAATAGCTGTGGACGCTCTGGTAACACCATGGGTGTACCAGTCAGTGTATGTGTTCCCTCCTCTGCCTCTCATACCCAAGGTACTGAGAATTATACGGCAAAGGGGAGTAAGAACGATACTCGTGGCTCCGGACTGGCCAAGAAGGACTTGGTACCCGGAACTTCAGGAGATGCTCACGGAAGATCCGTGGCCTCTACCTCTAAGAAGGGACCTGCTTCAGCAGGGACCGTGTCTATTCCAAGACTTACCGCGGCTGCGTTTGACGGCATGGCGGTTGAACGCCGGATCCTAAGGGAAAAAGGCATTCCGGAAGAGGTCATCCCTACCCTGGTCAAAGCCAGGAAGGAGGTGACTGCACAACATTATCACCGCATTTGGAGAAAATATGTTGCATGGTGTGAGGCCAGGAAGGCCCCGACAGAGGAATTTCAACTGGGTCGATTCCTACATTTCCTGCAAACAGGATTATCTATGGGCCTCAAATTAGGGTCCATTAAGGTTCAAATTTCGGCCCTGTCGATATTCTTCCAGAAAGAATTGGCTTGGGAAACTCCAGACAAGAAACTGCAGATTCCCAAGTAGATTCTTATGGCGTATCCTTTCCCGACTAAGGACAGGATACGGTGGGAATCCTCCCCAAGGGTGGGCAAAGCGTTGACACGCTTATCCAAAAAGGTAGCGCTGCCATCTCAAGATACCGCAGCCCTCAAGGATCCTGCTGATTGCAGACAGGAGACTACCTTGAAGTCTATTTACACACATACTGATACATTACTCAGACCGGCGATAGCGTCGGCTTGGGTTTGTAGCGCTGTAGCAGCGTGGACAGATACTTTATCTGCTGATATTGATACGCTGGATAAGGAAACCATTTTATTGACCTTGGGTCATATTAAGGATGCTGTCCTATATATGAGAGATGCTCAGAGAGACGTTGGCCTACTAGGTTCCAGAGCCAACGTGATGGCGATTTCTGCTAGGCGAGCCCTATGAACCCGACAATGGACAGGTGATGCCGACTCGAAGAGGCATATGGAGGTTTTGTCCTACAAGGGTGAGGACTTATTTGGGGAAGGTCTCACGGACCTGGTTTCCATAGCTACTGCAGGTAAATCAACTTTTTTACCTTATGTTTCCTCACGGCAAAAGAAAACCCCACATTATCAGATGCAGTCCTTTCGGTCGCATAAATCCAAGAGAGTACGGGGATCTTCCTTTCTTGCCAGAGTTAAGGGCAAGGGGATAAAGCTGCCAACTACAGCTAGTTCCCAGGAGCAGAATTCCTCCCCGGCTTCTACAAAATCCACCGCATGACGCTGGGGCTCCGCTGAGGGAGTCCGCTCCAGTGGGGGGGCACGTCTTTGACTTTTCAGCCACGTCTGGGATCAATCACAGGTGGATCCCTGGGCAATAGACATTGTTTCCCAGGGTTACAAGCTGGAATTCGAAGAGGTGCCTCCTCGCCGGTTTTTCAAATCAGCCCTACCGGCTTCTTCCCCAGAGAGGGAGGTAGTTTTAGCAGCAATTCAAGAATTGTGTCTTCAACAAGTGGTGGTCAAGGTTCCCCTGCTTCAGCAGGGGATGGGGTATTACTCAACCCTGTTTGTGGTCCCGAAACCAGACGGTTCGGTCAGACCCATTCTGAATGTAAAATCCTTAAACCTATACTTAAAAAGGTTCAAGTTCAAGATGGAATCACTCAGAGCGGTCATCGCCAGCCTGGAAGTGGGGGGGGGGGATTATATGGTGTCCCTGGACATAAAGGATGCATACCTTCATGTCCCCATATATCCGCCTCATCAGGCGTTCCTGAGATTTGCTGTACAGGATTGTCATTACCAATTTCAGACGTTGCCGTTTGGGCTTTCCACGGCCCCGAGGATTTTCACCAAGAGAATGGCGGAAATTATGGTGCTCCTGCGCAAGCAGGGAGTCACAATTATCCCGTACTTGGACGATCTCCTAATAAAAGCGAGATCAAGTGAGTAGTTGCTGAACAGCGTAGCACTCTCCCTGAGGGTGTTGCAGCAGCACGGCTGGATTCTCAATCTCCCGAAGTCACAGTTGGTTCCAACGACCCGTTTGCCTTTCTTAGGCATGATTCTGGATACAGACCAGAAACGGGTTTTTCTCCCGATGGAAAAAGCCCAAGAACTCCTGAACTTGGTCAGGGACCTCTTGAAGCCAAAAAGGGTGTCGGTGCATCACTGCACTCGAGTTCTGGGAAAGATGGTGGCGTCTTATGAGGCCATTCCATTTGGCAGGTTCCATGCAAGGACTTTTCAGTGGGACCTTCTGGACAAGTGGTCCGGGTCGCATTTACAGATTCATCAGATGATCAGCCTGTCCCCCAGGGCCAGGGTATCTCTCATGTGGTGGCTACAGAGTGCTCACCTTCTAGAGGGTCGCAGGTTCGGCATTCAGGACTGGGTTCTGGTAACCACGGACGCAAGCCTCCGAGGATGGGGAGCAGTCACACAGGGAAGAAACTTCCAAGGTCTATGGTCAAGCCAGGAGGCTTGTCTACACATCAACGTACTGGAATTAAGGGCCATATACAACGGCCTTCGTCAAGCGGAGAATTTGCTTCGCGACCTACCGGTTCTGATTCAGTCAGACAACGTCACCGCAGTGGCTCATGTAAACCGTCAAGGCGGAACAAAGAGCAGAGTGGCGATGGCAGAAGCAGCCAGGATTCTTCGCTGGGCGGAAAATCATGGAAGCGCTCTGACGGCAGCCTTCATTCCTGGAGTGGACAACTGGGAAGCGGACTTCCTCAGCAGACACGATCTACATCCAGCAGAATGGGGACTTCATCAGGAAGTCTTTGCAGAGATTGCAAGTCAGTGGGGACTGCCTCAAAAAGACATGATGGCGTCTCGCCTCAACAAGAAACTTCTGAGGTATTGCGCCAGGTCAAGGGACCCTCAGGCGGTAGCAGTGGACGCCCTGGTGACACCGTGGGTGTTCCAGTCGGTCTATGTGTTCCCTCCTCTTCCTCTCATCTCCAAGATATTGAGAATCATAAGACGAAGAGGAGTACAGACAATTCTCATTGTTCCAGATTGGCCTCAAAGGGCCTGGTATCCGGATCTGCAGGAAATGCTCACAGAAGATCTGTGGCCTCTTCCTCTCAGAGAGAGGACCTGTTGCAACAGGGGCCCTGTCTGTTCCAAGACTTACCGCGGCTGCGTTTGACGGCATGGCGGTTGAACGCTGGATCCTAGCGGAAAAGGTCATTCCGGATGAGGTCATTCCTACTCTGATAAAGGCTAGGAAGGACGTGACGGCAAAACATTATCACCATATATGGAGGAAGTATTTGTGTGAGTCCAGGAATGCTCCTCCAGAAAAATTCCATCTGGGCCATTTCCTTCACTTCCTATAGACTGGAGTGAATTTGGGCCTAAAATTAGGCTCCATTAAGGTTCAGATTTCGGCCCTATCCATTTTCTTTCAGAAGGAATTGGCTTCTCTCCCAGGAGTCCAGACTTTTGTGAAGGGATTGCTGCATATCCAGCCTCCTTTTGTGCCTCCTATGGGACCTTAACGTGGTGTTACGGTGCCTTAAGTCTCACTGGTTTGAGCCTCTTCAAACTGTGAAATTAAAGTATCTCACTTCGAAAGTGGTCATGTTGTTGGCCTTGGCATCGGCAAGGCGAGTGTCTGAGTTGGCGGCTTTATCTCATAAAAGCCCCTATCTTATTTTCCATGTGGATAGAGCGGAGTTGTGGACTCGTCCTCAATTTTTGCCTAAGGTGGTTTCCTCTTTTCATATGAACCAACCTATTGTGGTGCCTGTGGCTACGCGGGACTTGGAGGATTCCGAGTCCCTTGATGTGGTAAGGGCATTGAAAATTTATTTAGCCAGAACGGCTCGGTTAGGAAAACAGAGGCACTGTCTGTCCTGTATGCAGCCAACAAGGTTGGCGCTCCTGCTTCTAAGCAGATTATTGCTCACTGGATCTGTAACACGATTCAGCAGGCTCATTCTACGGCTGGATTGCGGTTACCAAATTCAGTAAAGGCCCATTCCACTAGGAAGGTGGGCTCTTCTTGGGCGGCTGCCCGAGGTGTCTCGGCATTACAGCTTTGCCGAGCGGCGACTTGGTTGGGTTCAAACACCTTTGCAAAGTTCTACAAGTTTGATACCCTGGCTGATGAGGACCTCATGTTTGCTCAGTCGGTGCTGCAGAGTCATCCGCACTCTCCCGCCCATTTTGGAGCTTTGGTATAATCCCCATGGTCCTTACGGAGTCCCCAACATCCTCTAGGACGTAAGAGAAAATAAAATTTTAAACCTACCGGTAAATCTTTTTCTCCTAGTCCGTAGAGTATGCTGGGCGCCCGTCCCAGTGCGGACTAAATTCTGCAAGACTTGTATATAGTTTTGGCTTACATAAGGGTTATGTTACAGTTTTGATCAGTCTCGGGCTTATGCTGTTTTGTTTCATACTGTTAACTGGTTCGTATATTCCAGGTTATACGGTGTGGATGGTGTGGGCTGGTTTGAATCTTGCCCTTGGATTAACAAAAATCCTTTACTCGTAATGTCAGTCTCCTCTGGGCACAGTTTCTCTAACTGAGGTCTGGAGGAGGGGCATAGAGGGAGGAGCCAGTGCACACCCATATCTATACTTCTTTTTAGTGCCCATGTCTCCTGCGGAGCCCGCCTATACCCCATGGTCCTTACGGAGTCCCCAGCATCCTCTACGGACTAGGAGAAAAAGATTTACCGGTAGGTTTAAAATCTTATTTTTTCCAAAAACTCCCTGACTACGGTCAGTTGCCACCCAGAAACGCCCACTTCATGTCAATCTTCCTGCGTTCGACCGTGCGACAGGAAAGTTCGTTAGACTTTGTGCAAACCCACGATGCTTATTGTACCTGTACGACACGCCTGCGCATTGCGGTGCATATGCATGCGCAGAAATGCTGATTTTTAGCTTGATCGCTGCGCTGCGAACAACGGCAGCTAGCAATCAACTCGGAATGACCCCCATGGTTATGTGTGCTGTTTGTAATTCTACCCCTTCTTCAGCTGGGTCCCTCATGTGGAAACAGTGTTCCTTTATCTCCACAGGGACACAGTTTACAGTCACCTGACTGGCTGGATAATTTTAAAAGCATGATTCAGAGTGTAAATTCAGAATTAGCTGCAGCTAAAAAGGAGAGACAGGTGTTAAAACAGTATATTGATTGTATGGCAAAGGCAGCGGATACCAGAAAGGCTGTCTAAGTCGAAAATATTATATCCACATGCATCACGTACAAACACCACACAGTGGCCTCCGTGTGTGTGCTTGTTCTGCCGTGCGTGCACATGCCCGTACGTTGCGTATATTGGCTCACGAAGTCCTGCGTGGAGTAAATACGGTAGCATACGCATTCGCATGGAAAAGCCACAAAGACATATCTGATATTTAATCCACATAATGCATAATTTACACACAGCCTACACACACCACACCAGCAAGTTAAATTTGCTTCAGAGGTAGAACAGAGGGATTCAACTTTACAGGATATGAGGGGACAGAATTGGGTTAGGAGGTGGTGTTTGGTATCCAGTTGTACAGTATTTCAAGGGCAATATTCCGATGGCAGTTTGCAGAAAGTAGCACGCTCCAGCGCATATCTATGCGCAGGAATATATTATTATCACACTGTATTTACTGTACTCCTGATATTCGGCGGGAACCCAGTGGAGGACACCTGCAAGTGCACCTTGACCAGGCATCGCCTACCTATTCAAACCGACCTAAGACCCCTCATGTACTGTAAATGACCAGCCCTTTGACCTATGAAAGAAGAGATTACAGTTTCCTTTGTTTCATGCTTTGTACTATTGTATAAAAACCAAGCCTCCTGGCCGGCCTCAGTCTATTCTCTGAAGGTCATCTTTCCAGATTGACTGAGGACCGGATCCGGGTGGCGCAGGCAAACAAACGTATGTATTCATTGGTTGTAGCTTTTCTCTTGTATTGTTGTATTTCTCTGTGAACCCCCTTTTAAGTAAATATTTGTTGCTGCGTTTGACCACAAAATTACATATACACTATTGTTGTCGCATTCCTTTCCTGTTAGGGGTTTAAAGTGTATTCGGCCGCACTTGTAGCTACTTTGTGCTTACAGCGTGACGGCATGCTTACGCAACGTGTACGCATTTCATAGAGGGTTATCACACACACGCTTAGCGGTCGCAGCGGCCTGAACATTTCTGTATTTAGGTATTGCTTTTTCCTGTAAGTTAAACAAACTTAACACTTCTCAGCCCCCTCTGTTGGTTTCACATAAACTCTCACTGCCACAGGTGCTCCAGTCTGATTCTGATCAGCCTGATGTGGATGATTATGATATGGATGAGGACAGCTCTCTGTCCGCTGGGTTGGAGGCCCTCATTTATGCTGTTAGAGGGGTTCTTCACATACCAGATCAGGAAGCAGAACCAGATGAGGAGTTGTACTTTTAATGTTGGACCCAAGACCTCAGCCACTTTTCCTGTGTCTAAGGAATTAAACTCCCTGGCCAGGGAGGCACGGGTAAACCCTGACAAGAAATGTAAAATTCCTCAGAGGTTTTTAACTACTTTTCCCCTCTCAGCTGAGGACTGGAAGGTATGGGACCCCCCCCCCTCCCTGTCAGTCGATACGTCTGTATCCAGACTTTTTAACAAGTTTGTACTGCTGGTGCCAGGGGCTATATCCCTTAAAGACCCTGCTGACCGTAAAATTGAGACCAGTCTCAAGGCAATATATACGGCAGCAGGCGTAGCACAGCGCCCCACAATAGTTTGTGGGTGGATTTCCAGGGTGGTAGTGAAGTGGTCTGATTAATATTAATGGATTAGACACACTGCCTCAGGATGAGGTCATTACTCTGCTGCAACACATACAGGCTGCTGCAAATTTTATGAGCGAGGCTGTAAAGGAACTGTGTAAGATAAATGGCCGCACTACTGCTATGGCAGTTTCTGCACACAGAGCTCTGTGGTTACGTCAATGGTGAGTGGATGCTGATTCCAAAAAGGGTGTAGAAAATCTTCCCTTTACAGGTGATGCCTTGTTTGAGGACGAGTTAAATAAATAAATCTCCCAGGCAACGGCAGGTAAGATGACCTATCTGCCAGCGGCTGCACCACCTGCTCGACGTTCTTACACAGGACCCTCCTTGCAGTCCTTTCGTGTGGCAAGGTTCAGAGGCAGGGGTCGAGGGGTCTCCACCACTCCCAGAGGATCTCGTGGTAAGTCCCGTAAACCTGCAGCTACTGCGTCCCTGGACCAGACCACCGGATCCCCTGCCACTAAGCCTTCTGCGTGACGGTTGGCCCCTGCAGCAAGGCGACTTTCAAGTAGGTGCTCGCCTTCAACACTTCGCCCACGTGTCCCTAGATGTCAATGATGCTTACCTACACATTCCCATGTGGCCCCCCCCTCATCAGGCTTACCTCAGGTTCGCCATCTTGGACGTACATTTCCAGTTTCAGGCTTTGCCCTTTGGCCTATCCACAACTCTGAGGGTCTTCACCAAAATCATGGCGTAGATGATGCTGCAACTGCGCATGATGGGAGTCAACGTAGTCCCCTACTTGGACGATCTCCTGATAAAGGCTATGTCCAGAGAGCGTCTATTGCACAGCATCGATCTGACGGATCCTAAATTTCCAGAAATCTCACCTGGAACCGACCCAACGTCTTCGTATCCAGTATCATTCCCAGGAACTGGTGTCTCAAAAGGTGTTTCTTCCGATGGACAAGGCCCTGGCTATCCAGGTCTGCTCAGTGCTCCGTCCTCGCAAGGTATCCATACATCTTTGCATACTCTTGCTGGGCAGGATGGTTGCTGCTTATGAGGCAATCCAATATGGCAGATTTAATGCCCGGCCATTTCAGCTGGATCTGCTGGACAAATGTTCGGGGTCTCCCCTTCACATGCATCAGGAAGTGACCTTATCTCCAAAAGCTCGATTTCTCTGTTATGGTGGCTACAAGTTCTTCACCTGGTAGAAGGCAGGAGTTTCAATAGCCACTCGTGGATTCTACTGACAACGGATGCCAGCCTCCGGGGTTGGGGGGCTGCGACCCAAGGGGCCCAGTTCCTCGGGATATGGTCAGTTCAGGAATCTGCTCGGCTGATAAACATCCTGGAACTCAAGGCAATTTACAATGCTCTTCTGCAAGCTTCCCATCTCCTGAAGGATCAGGCGATCCAGGTTCAGTCGGACAACGCCACGGCAGTGGCGTACATAAACCGACAAGGGGGAACAAAAAGCAGAGCGGTGATGTGAGAAGTGTCAAGAATACTCGTCTGGGCGGAGGCCAATGCAAGGGCCATCTCAGTCACAACTGGGAAGCGGACTTCCTCAGTAGGCACGACCTCCATCCAGGGGAATGGGGCCTACATCCCCAGGTGTTTCAACAGTTAATTCACCGGTGGGGCTGCCCGCAGATAGATCTGATTTGGTTCTTGTCTCAACAAGAAGCTGTGCCATTACTGTTCCAGAACGAGGGATACGCAGGCTGTAGCAGTGGACGCACTGACAACACCATGGATGTACCAGTTTGTGTACCTGTTCCCTCCTCTACCGCTAATCCCAAGGGTTCTTAAAAGACTAAGAAGGGAAAGCAGTCAAGCAATTCTAATTGCTCCGGATTGGCCTCGACGGGCGTGGTACTTGGACCTCCTAACCATGGCTCTGGAGGATCCTGGCCTCTGCCGCTCCAAAAGGATCTTGTTCAACAAGGTCCGTTCGTTTGTTCAGACTTACAGCAGCTACATTTGACGGCTTGGAAGTTGAGAGGGAGATTCTAGCTAGAAAAGGTCTTCCCTCCCGGGTTATTGCCACCATGGTCCAGGCCAGGAAGATGGTTACGTCTAAACATTATCATCGTATCTGGAAAAAGTATGTTTCCTGGTGTGAAAGTAGAAAGGTTTCTTCTGTGGAATTTAGAATTGGTCACTTTCTACTTTTCCTGCAAGTGGGTGTGGATATGGGCCTACGTTTAGGCTCCATCAAAGTCCAGATTTTGGTGCTCTCTGTTTTCTTCCAGAAACAACTTGCCATGTTGCCGGAAGTCCAAACTTTCCTTAAAGGAGTTCTTCATATACAACCACCCTTCGTACCTCCCACGGCTTCATGGGATCTCAATGTGGTTCTGTCCTTTCTTCAATTGGACTGGTTTGAACCCTTACATAGGATGGAGTTAAAATTTCTCACCTGGAAGACAGTGATGTTATTAGCATTGGCGTCTGCCAGACGTGTCTCTGAATTGCGGGGCCTTATCCTGTAAGATCCCTTAATTTATTTATCATGAAGACAGGGCGGAACTCGGGACCCGACCTCCGTTTTTGCCAAAAGTGGTGTCAGCTTTTCATGTGAATCAACCCATTGTGGTTACGGTGTTTGATGCTTCCGTTGGTCCAGAGTCCTTGGATGTGGTGATGGCTCTGAAGATTTATGTCAAACTGATGGCTCGTCATCGGAAATCTGGCTCCCTGTTTGTCATTTATGATGCCATCAAGATTGGTCGTCCGGCTTCTAAGCAATCAAATGATCGTTGGCTCAGGTTGACCATTCAACAAGCTTATACTTCGGCGGCTCTGCCTTTGCCGACGTCTGTTCAGGCCTTGACGAGTTCTGTGGGCTCTTCCTGGGTGGCTGCCCGGGGTGTCTCGTCCTTGCAGTTGTGCCGAGCTGCTACTTGGTCTGGTTCGAACACTTTTTTTCTTAAGTTTTATCGGTTCGACACCTTAGCGAAGGATGATCTTCAGTTTGGTCAGGCAGAGTTACAGGTATCTCAGCAGTCTCCCACCCGTTTACCCATGGT